>NC_060905.1:16616339-16751339 GCF_014805685.1 Silurus meridionalis | reverse complement strand
TCAAAAACAGACTCATGAGTGCTGCAGCATTGATTTATAGGTTGCAGAAGTGGAAGGTCCACTTGTAAGTGCTCAGACCAAACGCCTTACACTGCAACAAGTCGGTTTTTAGGCCGTCTTCCCAGAAGGAGTCTCTTCTGAAACTGCTCACAGGAAAGACTACAAACAGTTTGCTGAAGAACAACCTGTCCAAGAGCATGAATTACTGGAACCATGTCCTGTGGTCTGATGAGACAAAGATAAACTTGTTTGGCTCAGATAGTGTCCTGTGTGGTGACACCCTGGTGAGGAGGACCAAGAAAATTGTGTCTTACCTACAGTCAAGCATGGTGGTGGTGGTAGCATCATGGTCTGAAGCTGCATGAGTGCTTCTGGTACTGGGGTGCTGCAGTTAATTGAGGAAAACATGGATTCTGACATGAACTGTGACATTCTAAAGCAGAACATGATGCACTCTTTTCAGAAACTGGGCCGAAAGGCGGTTTTATAACATAATAACGACCCCAAACACACCGCCATGATGACAACTGCCTTGCTAAGGAAGCTAAAGGTGAAGGTTCTGGAGTGGCCAAGTATATCTCCAGACCTGAACCCTGTTGAGCACCTGTGGGGATCCTCAGTGGAAGGTAAAGAAGCGTCCTGTGCCTAACATCCAGCAGCTCCTTGATGTCATTATGGAGGAGTGGAAGAGGATCCAACAACAACCTGCGCAGCGCTGGTGAATGCTATGCCTTGGAGGATTAAGGCTGTGCGAATATGCAATGGTGCTCACACAGGATATTGATGCTTTGGATGCAGTTTTGACATGTTCACGTAGGGTATACTCACTTTTGTTGGGGGAGGTAATAGCTTAGTGGTTGAAGTGTTAGACTTTTGGAGCTGAAGGTCATGAACTCCCACCCACACCAAGCTGCCTCTTCTGGGCCCCTGAGCAAAGCCCTTAACCCCATATCTGCTCAGTTCTTTGGGTGAGATAAATGTAAGTAGCTCTGGATAATGCTGTTAATGTAAATGTATATATGAGGTCATACAATAATGCATGATTGTCATCATACATTTGATTGGTATTTAAAATCAAATACCAATGCTGTATTAAACATGAACAGTCCCGGCGTGTGAGAATGCAGGGAATGTGTTTGGGAACGGGTTAGCACATGTATAAGCCTGTGTGTGTGTGTCTGTGTGTGTCAGGCGCAGGGCGAAGGAGCGGTGCGGGTGTGTTTGAAGGAGAGGGGTCAAGATGTGCTCGTGCTCCAGAGAGTGGCGTCTGACCGAGCATCGCCTCAAACAGCAGGAGGAGTCAAAGAGGATGATGGCGATAGAAGGTGAGCGACTCACTCTTCTCTTGTTTTCTCTTTATCTTTCTTTGCTTCTATTTGTCTATCTCAGCATTTCAGCTTCTTTGGTCTCCTCCTCCTTCAATCACCATCACTCACGTTTCTCCTCCTTCCAATCACCAGTCATTCCCTGTCCTCCTCCTCCTCTTCCTCCCACCCTCCCTTTCTTCCTTCCTCATTCATTAACATAAACTCAGCCTGCAGAGCTCGCCAGTGCAGTGGCCTCTGATAGACTAAGACTGTGCGTTTGAGAGGCAGAAAGCGAGAATGTCTTCTGGATGAGCCAAATTGTGTGTCTTTAGACTTGAGGCTTAGCATAGGTCTTGTGTGTGAATGTGTGCTGGAAATTTGATTTGCGCACTGTAGGGAGTGTCTGCTGTGTGTGTGTGTGTGTGTGTGTGTGTGTGTGTGTGTGTGTGAGGTTCAGCAAGACTGGGCCAGAGCTGCTGGAGCAGAGCAGTGTGTGCCTGGAGCTCGGCTGCCGCTCAGGGCGAGCCGCTGATATTCCCTCTGGAGCATGACGCCGTGACCCAGAGCTTCACAGAGATGCGAAACCACAAGCCGGTGACGCTCGTGCAACAGGAAGAGGTTGAGGAAGATGACGAAGATGAAGGATCAGAGTCAGAGTGTAGCAGCTCTAATGCTGAGTTGAAAACTTTTGACATTTCTCGTTTTCGCTATATCGATGACGACGGTGAAGACGACGTGTTTAGCAACAGGGACAGAAGCAGCAGCCTGAACTCGATTTGCTCCACCGAGGACGATTACCCTTCTGATTCCTCATGCTCTGCTTTGTCTGACAGGTACGTGGTGGTGTCCGGGACGCCCCATAAGATTCTGGAACACCTGCTGAGTGACTTGAGGCTGGACGAACACCAGGGGGCGACAGAGAGCAAAGAGTCTGGTGAGTGGACTGCAGCTTGTTCCATTAAAAAGTTCTGTAGTAGGGGTTGACCGATTAATCGATTAATCAGGCAGATTTTCGTAATTGTTGAATTAATTGGCGTCGACCGCCAATTGTGCTTTAAATTAGGTTGATTATTAGGAAGGCGCATCTAACAAATTGTGCCTGTACGTTCTGCGCTTGTGTGAGAGAACAAAACTCCCCCAGACTAAGGCATTAGTCTGCATTCTGCACCTGAACAAGAAAACTGAAAAGCTACAACTGTGAATATGTAAAGCAAGCAGCGTTTAAACCTGCCACCATCATTACTAACGGATTTGTGTAGCTTTTTTTTGTCATGTCTGCTAAGTTGCAGTAAGACAACAAGTGGCTGTGCGTTCTCTCTTTACTCCCTCGTGTTTGCTTTTGTCTGTTTCATTTCTTTCCTCATGTGCTTATTCGTTAAACTGAATAGCTAATCGGAGTTCTCTTTCCTGCCGACGAGCCCCGCCTCCGATTCGGCTGAAAAACAGCCAACGCTGTTCAACTTGAGCCAACAGTGCGGAAAACACCAAACAAACTAAAGGCGACCGGCACTTAAAAATCACCTGATGCCTGACTGGCAGCTATATGTGTCTCAGGCTTTAAGTTCTTATCTAATTTCTTCATCTTACAAAGAGGGAATAATTGCCCAAACCTATCAACCAAAAAAATTAGTTACCATCAGCTGCCATCTTTTCTAAATATTGGCATTGTCATCAGCCTGAGAAAAACCCACATTGATCGACCTCTATTCTGGAGAAATCACAGGAGAGTGTATACATTTTAGTTTTAGATAGCTAACAGGCTATGTTGTTTGAAGGTTTAAAATTTTGGCATGTGTCGAAAAAGTTTCAGAGACGACTGATATTAATATCTAAGCACTTTCTGCATTTTCACTTTAAAACGGACCAAATTCTTCTTCATCGAGCGTCCTCATTCTGACTCGCTGTTTTGACTTTGCATTGGTTATCAGCTTCGGATCATTCATCAATGTGTGAATAAATCAGTTCTTCCTGACCAATCAGAATGGAGTATTTACCTGCACCGTGGTATACGTCAGAGATGCAATAAGAATGACCTTGTTTGTAAAAATTCTAAGATAACTTCATTTTATATTGATTTTGAGATACTTTGAGAAATGTATTAAGGTTTGGCTGGATAAAGTGTCAGAACCTCACAGACTGGTTGCATATTAAAAAGAATTTCGACCAAAAAAGTGAAAAATGGTACAAATATAGGTTTGAAATCCTGTTATTTTCAATTTTTTATATAAAAAAAAAAAGTTAGACCTCTCGTTATACCTCTGATTCTTCAATATCTCAGACAACAAGACCACGCCCACTCTTTACATAACGTAGATAAATGCAACTCATAATTCTTTATTCAAACAGAAAAGAATCTTTCATATTCAATCGTTTCTCTTTTAGTTACTTGCATAATGGATGGAAAGAGGATGGCTTCTCTACACCAGGGACACTTTTTGGTGTACACTCTGGATTTCTTTGCTTCACGTAGCGTAATGGCTGATACCGATACCGATAGTCTTTAAAACTGGCCACGCCCACTCACATAGGACACTCCTACTGCAGATATAAGAGAACAGACCAGAGTTATGGGATCTGATGTAAATAAACAGGAGACACAAAACATTTGCACTCTTACCCCTTGTAGAAGCCAACATACAGAGTAAGGAAAAAAAGGGGTGGGGGATTGGAATTACAAAAGTAAAAAAAAAAAAAGGGGGGGTTGTTATGAAGTCAGACATTTAAATGGAGGTCACACAATTATACAGGAATGTAATTGCAAGTCAGAACTGATGTGTTCAGCATTGCACAGCTGTCAGTCTGGAACACTGTGGTGTTTAAATCCTCAGGCAGGGGTAAGATTAGGGGGGAGGGGGAGCGTTCGGGTAAGGGGTATGTTATGGGTAAGGTTAAGGGTTGTGGTATGGTTGAGGGAAGAGGTAAGGGTACAGTTTGGGGTAGGTTTAAGGTCAGGGGTTTGTTATAAACTAGTCTCAGCTGGTTTTTGTGTTCTGTTATGTAACAACGTGAGAAAATGAAAGCAGCGCTGTGAGAAAAAGGCCCTGAAGGATGGGATGTTCTACATCTACTTCTATAAAGAGCGATAGACAGTAAAGAAGGCTGGAGTGTGTTTGTTTAATTGTTGTGTTTGACACACCCATACACTCTGCTTGGGTATACAACATTTTTCTCCTTTAACATAAATAAAGTGGCAGCAATTCTCTCTCACACACACACACACACACACACACACACACACACACACACACACACACACACACACACACACACACACTGGTGGGTATAGATGCAGTGGGTGGGGTGCTGTGCTGTTGAAACCGGGGCTGTGTCGAGGCAGGAGTGGGGGCTGAGGGACGTTTATTCAGCCGGCTTAAAAGCAACACTATTCTCTTTAATATGTCAAGGTGAAGCTGCTATTGTTTTATGAAATGTCACTGTATTCTATAACCCCACACACACACACACACACACACACACACACGCACACGTACTGAGTACAGATAATAGAATGAAATGTCACATTAAGGGGCTGATTATTTTTACCATTATCTAAAGTAATCTTGTGAATGCATGACTGTGTGATTGTGAATGTGTAATTGGGAATGTGTATAAATATACATGACTGCATGAATGTGAATGTAAGACTGTGTGTGAATGTATGACTGTGAATGTGTGACTGTAAATGTGTGACTGTATGAATGTGTGATTGTATAATTGTGTGACTGTGTAAAGGAATGTGTAACTGTGTGTGAATGCATGACTGTATGAATGTGTGACAATGTGAATGTGTGACTGTATGAATGTGTGATTGTATAATTGTGTGACTGTGTAAAGGAATGTGTAACTGTGTGTGAATGCATGACTGTATGAATGTGTGACAATGTGAATGTGTGACTGTATGAATATGTGACTGTGAATGAATGTGTGAATGTGTGACTGTGTGAATGCATGACTGTATGCATGTAAATGTGTGACTGTGAATGATTGTGTGAATGTGGGACTGTGTAAATGCTTAACTGTATGGATGTGAATGTGTGATTGTGTGGAATGTGTGACTAAATGTGTGACTGTGTGTGAATGCCTGACTGTATGAATGTGTAAATGTGCATGAATATGAAGGACTGTATTAAGGTAAATTGTGAATTTGCATGAATATGCAATTGTGAATGTGTGGATGGATGTTGAATAGATGGATGGATAATTAAATGCATTCAATAAATTCATTATTTGATGTGTGTATGATGAAATAAATGTATGAAAGGACAAATATGAGTGAATGAATGAATACATGATTAAATTGGATGGATAGATGGATGGATAATTAAATAAAAAATAGTAAATAGTAAATTCAGCATTACAAAATAGAGGATCTCTCTCTCTCTCTCTCTCTCTCTCTCTCTCTCTCTCTCTCTCTCTCTCTGGGTCAGAGCTGAGGCAGGTCTCTGCTGGCTGTCTCATGGGGACATGCTGTGTCAGCACAGTGAAGATGTATGATAAAGATGAAAATGAAAATTCATCACTAGGGAACGAAGGAGGCGTGTGTGAGAGAGAAAGAGAGAGAAAGAAAAGAGAGAGATCAATCTTTCATCCATTCTCTTGTTTTGTTTATGCCGAGAATGAATAAAAAAAACAACTATTATTCGGATAGAAGGTGCTTTATCACCGTATTCCTAAAGCCCACTGGATTATCTTCTGCATCCCAGAAACCTCGTTACTCTCAGTGCTACAGGGGACGATGGTCAGACTTTCTAAAAAAAATAATAATAATAATAATCTGGAACCCATCCTTTCATTTTTAGAGAGCAGAGGGATTTGTGTGAGAGGATGGAGTGTGTCCTCTGACTGACATTTTATTTGTTATAGTTCTAAAACTTTGACTGTTTCTGCATTAATACATATTAAATAATAAAGGTTTTTTTTACATCCTTCATTATTACTTTTGTGTCATGAGAGTTTTGATTAGGAAAACAACGAGAATACAATATAGATAGTATATATTCTAAGTAAATAAAGTTATACAGGGAAAATATTAAAATTTCTTTACCTATATAAAATTTTATATATTGTATAATTAATGATGATTTATGATTTAAGTATTTGCACCCAGAGACCCAAAGAAGTTTCATTGAATATTGATGTTTTATACTGAAGCTTATAGTTTATGATGTCGAGTTTTTATGGATGAATGAGTAAATGGAATTAATTATTAGATGGATAGATGGATTAGAATCTTATTTATCTGGAATGAATATATGAAAAAACAAATATATGAGTGAGTGGATGAATGAATACCTGATTAAATTGGATGGATGGATGGATGGATGGATGGATAGATGGATAGATGGATAAACATATAGACATATACACAATAACATGCATGATTATATGGATTCATTGGTAGCAAAAGGATGGCTGGATGAAGTTAATTGGATAGACCAATAGATGGATGGATGGATGAATGAATCCATTCAAAAAAGAAACCCCAAAAAAGTTTAATTGACTATAATTAACTAACAAATTTTAAATAAACAGTAAATGATTTCTGTTACAGTGATGATGTTTTATACCATAACTTGTGGTTTATTTAAGTATGGATGGATGGATGGATGGATGGATGGATGGATGGATGGATGAAAAAATTAATAGATGCATAAATGAATGGATAATTCATGCGTTTAATAAAGTACTTATTAGAAGGATGATTAGTCCATGTGGAATGGATGTATGAAAAGACAAATATATGAGTGAATGTGTGAATGAATGAATGTATGAATACATGATTAAATTGTATGGACGGACAGAAGGATGGATGGGTGGATGAATGAATGGATGGACGGAGAAGCATATAGACAGATACACAATAAGATGCATGAATCGATGGATTCATTGTTAGCAAAATGATGGCTAGATGAAGATAATTGGATAGATGGATGGATGGATGAATGGATGGATGGATGACTCATCTATGTGGTATGGAGTTATAAAAGGGAAAATGTCTGAGTGAATAAATGAATACATGATTAAATTGGATAAATGGATGGATGAATGGATACTTCAATGGGTTATTAGTTTGTTGAAAGGGCAGATGATTGGATCACTGGGTGGATGAATGATGGATGGAGGGATTCTGCAAAGAGGTTATTAAATGATTGACGGGGCATATAATTGGGTGGAAATTGCAGTACTTATGATTCGTAATGAAAGATACAGGGTATATATATTCACAGCCTGCTCAGTGTAAATAGTGCAGTGTCGTGTTAGAGCTGATGTTCAGAATGGAGCATGTAAGCTGTTCAGTTTACTTCAGCACTGTCCTGGGAGTTACAGGGGGTATTTTAGGGGTATTAAGATGAAGAATCTCTCTTTGGCTAATGAGCACAGCACATAAAAAAAAAAAAATGTATGTTACAATCGGGTTTTTTTTTGTGACTGAAAATCTGTGAAAACCGTATCAGTCTCTCTAAAGTGATGTAAATATACTGTATGTTTGCCTTTGTTCTTTTCCAGAGATGCTGCTGGATGACTTCTTGCTCACCTATCTCGTGTTCATGTCTACCAACGATCTCTGCCAGGCGCTGCTCGGCCAATATCCTTCCATACGCTGCTCAGTAAAGACAAAATTTAATCGTGTGTATTAAGATGCTACATCATTTATTGAGTGTCGAATATGTAAGATACATAGCCTTTAGGATTTTTGGTGAGGGAGCCTATTTTATTTTCACACTGATGCCAGTTCTGGCCCTTGACACCATCGCTCACTTACTGCACTCAGCGCTGCCGTGGGAAGGAGGAGGGTAAGGAGGCCCTCTATAGGAAGAGGAAGGTTCTGCACCTCGTCTCTCAGTGGACCTCTCTGTATAAAGACTTCCTGCGGGAGGAGGAGCACGTCAAACTGTTCATGAAGGTAATTCGGTTTTCCCGATGATGTTTCAGACGATGATCAGAATGAACATATCCAATTTTTCTAAACATTTACAGGCCTTACTCTCTCTTTCTCTCTGCCTCTCTCTTTTTCTCCATGCATTTCTCTCACCGTGCCATTCTCTCTCTGTCTTACTCGTTCCATCTCTCTCTTTTTCTCTGTCATTCTCTTTCTGAATAAAAATTACTTACATTTTGAATCAAATGTCTGCTTGGTTTGAATAAAAAATGTAAATATATACATAAAAAAAAAAAAAAAAATTCAAATACACTTTTTTGTTATATGGATTAAATTAAATTAATTGATTAAATAGCCATGAATTAATTAAATTAAATTAAATAGGTTGCATTTATTAGGCCTCATTTAGGTAATGCACATGTATATATGTGTGTGTGTTTTACGTTTAATATTACATTTTCATCCATCATTTATTCATTTTCTCTATGTGGATTTGTTAGGAATTCTTGAAGCTGCACATAAAACACACAATAAACCCTGTCGAGTTTTTACTTCATTAGTTTGTGAGATTTTAACTATATTCCGCACAGAAAACCGTCTGCATTTACACGCGCATCGTATCCGAAGTCCTGCATCGAAACAGTTCACTACGTATATGTAACCCTTAAACTCCTAGTACCGGGTGAATGTTCAGTTCTTTTCCACACCGCAGCAATGAGAGATAACACCAATATTGCACCTGCCATTCGTGAGAAACATCTCGTCTCACTCCTCTTCCTGTCTCCGTCCACCCTTCACCTCTCCGCTCAACCCCCCACCCACCCCTCTCAGCGATGTGTTATATCTCGACACTTTCACAAGATTACTTTAGCTCTTCGGGGAATGCCTCTGCCTCATGCTGGGACTCGATGCTTTTAATCGTTTTTCTCCTGCTTTCCCTCCAGATGCTTCTTGTTTTCCCTCCTATCCATCTCCTAGTCCTCGCTCATGTTCTAACACGCATCTTGCCAGAGGATACAAACAAACACGGCCATTAAGAGATTATTTAGCGTGTCGTACAGGGCAAAAGACATTAGAACTGTGTGAGACGAGAAAGCGAAGAGCCGCTGATGATGATGATGATGATGATGATGAGAACAGCGGCGGGAGATTAGAACCGGTCCGGCTCACTGCATTGATGAGAGTAACGGGGGAGACTCGAGGAGCAGATGGATCGGTGGTATTTTTAGCATGATGAGCTGCGATCTACATCAATCACTCAACCCTGGGTCGCACTCGAGCGTGAAACAGAGATCGCTTCTAGTCTGCTGTAACGAATTATTTATTTATTTATTTATTATTTTTTATTTATGTGACTGTTCCTTTGTGCCCGTTTTCAGTGGTGCTCTTTGTCTGATAGACACATCTTCTTTTGCCTTTTCCAACCGCTTGTTTCCATGGTAACGGTGTGCTGTCGCCATGGCAGGCTGTCCTTCATTCGCTCATGTAGGTTTATGGAGGTCATTTCACTGAAGGTAGAGTCTCTGCATAGGAACTGTCATGAGTGCATTCTCAGGTGAGACAGGGAGGAGAGATGTGAGACATAGAGGAGAAGAGAGGAGGTCTGAGACATGGAGGAAAGGTTCGACATAGAGGAGAAGGGGGTGAGACATGGATTAGAAAAGAAAGGTATGAGACATGGAGGAGAGTTGTGAGTAATGGAGGGGAGGAATGTGCGAGACATGGAGGAGAGCTGTGAGCCATGGAGGAGAAGAGGAAGATGTCTCCGACATCTCCTTCATGTCTCACATTATCTTCTCCTCCTCCATGGCTCACAGCTCTCCATTATGTCTTCCACATGTCTCACATGAAAGAGAGCTGTGAGTCATAGAGGGGAGCTGTGAGAGGAACGGTGCAAGACATGGAGGAGAAGTGGGAGACATGGAGTGTGTGGGAATTGGAGACAGACTGATAAGACTCAAACTGTCACTCACTCTTATCAGGGCCATAAAATGCGGATTTCATTTACTTTTTCTTTTTTTTTTGTAGTGATCCGTCTCCTGGTCAGCATGTTAATGGATCCAGAGCCCAACCATGCTACACACTGTAGTCCATGATTGCAGTTCAGTCTTATTCTTAATTCTTAATTATTGTTCTGTATATTAATACAAAAAAAATGACAGAATAAAAAGTGAGCAGTATACTGAATTGTAACTCGAGCATTGTAGCAGGACACGGCTTTATGGCTACAAAAATGACCACAAACATGTAGGGACCAGAGGTCATGATATGAGGCTTAACATTTATTAACAGCTCAATAATTATACTATTATGTACCACTGAATTAACACTGAATTCAGACCAGGACAGATTAAACATGCAGCTCTGTCATCTGCCATTATTTTGTCTGATTGTTGTGTTTTGTCTATCTGCTTATAATTTTCCTTCCAGATACACTCCAGGTGATGTGTAAAATCATAACAAAACTGTTTTCAGTTTGTAAAAGATTCAATTTTTATTTATTTATTGATTATTATTATTATACACTACACACTTTGTGAACCTTTTCCACAGACGCTGTACCGCTACATCTTGGAGGATGTCTATGAGTTCCCCACACTGGAGAAGGACCTAAAGGAGTTCCAGAAGCTTCTACGCCGCAGACAGTGAGTCGAACCTCATACACACATTCATACACACACACGCACACACTGAATAGAAGCATTTGTTGCTCTGACCTGTATTGTCCATTCAGCATTGCTGGAGCATTTTCAAATGTGTGAGCTGACCATTCCACAGGCACTAATGCACTCCCATATTATTAGAGATGCGGCTTTTCCAACTGATTGCTCATAGCAAACCAGATGATCCCTTTCCTCTTTATTCCAGAGGATGTGGTGTCCATGGTTTCCAAAAGAAAATGTACAATAACATTTGTCTGACCAAAGAACAGTTTTCCCGATTAGTACATTTTAAGTGTGATTTGGCACAGAAAAGATGACACCATTCCTGGATCATGTTCACGCATGCCTTCTTCTCAGCATGATAGACATTTTTGAGAAACTTTTGATGATGGTACAGTATGTACTGCAAATTATGATATTCAACTGTTTTGCAATTTGATGTTGAAGAACATTAGTTCTGAAATTGTTCAACAATTTGTAGTCTTGCACAGATTATTGAAGCTTTGTCCATCTTTACTTTTGAGAGACTCTGCTTTTCTAAGATACACTATTTATAACCAGTCATCTTACTGACCTGTTGTCATTTAACCGCATTATTTGAAACATTTTTTTCAGCTGTTTCATTTTAATAACGCTTACTTTTTCCAGACTGTTGTTGCCCCGTCCCAACTTTTTAAAAGTGTTGCAGCGATCAAATTTAATATGTCAAATTTGATTGCTTAAAATGGTATATTTTTTCTCAGTTTAAACATTTAATGTTTTCTATTTTTTGGTTTATAAGATTTGCAAATCATTGCGTTCTGTTTTTATTTACATTTTACACAACTGTTTTTTAGAATTGGGTTTGTTTTTTTGTTGGACATTTTTTTACTTTTGTATTTTGGTATCTTTATGGATTCAGGTGAATTTGTAATGTTTTATTTTGGTGGGTTAAAAGCACACGAATGAGAAAGTGATTTTAGTCACATTGTCGATATTTTTTTTATTTAATGATTTAATAAAAAAAGGACCTGATTGGATAAATGTCAGCATGTTAAACTGTTTATTCGATGCCAGAACACAAAGACAGGTTTTTGTTCATCGAGTCGGAAACGGAGTCTGTTATTAGTTTCCCTAAACACAAAGTCTGTGTTGTTGTTGAGCGTAAAGCGGCGTAAAGCAGGAGTGTTTCAGTGACAGTGTAATGATGTAGTACAGCAAAGGCCTCCAGCACAGACACTAATGCTGTGTTAAGCGAGTACTGAAAGCTGCCAGGGGGAAAGGCATTTATCTCTTTCCCTTCCTGAGCTCGGGGTTTTTTAGTACAGGATTCAAACATAGACAGGAGGTAGAGTGAAGGAGATCGAGTGGCGTCTTGACGGCAGAGAAAGACTTATGCATTCTGAGTGTTTCTCCTCGTTACTTTGTTCAGGGTGGTGTGTATTTGCTGCAGTGCGATGACTCAGTGTTTCACACTACCAGCTGACAGTCATGTCGGAAGTGTGTGTGTGTGTTTTTTATTCTCTTTCATGTATTTATCTCCCCTTCTAATCATTCCTTCTCTCTGTGATTCCTCATAGCACTGTGGATGATTATTCACCTCACCAAAAGGTAAGAAGCATGAATTTTCAGAACAACCATGAAAACATGAACCAGAAACAGCACCACATACTTCTACATGTAACCTTCAGAGCAGATAGAGCAGAGGGCTGAAATGTGGAGAAGAGGGCTAAGAGATGGAGCAGATGGGTGAAATGTGGAGTAGAGGGGTGAGATGAAGCAGAGGGGTGAGGCGGGGGGAGAGGGGTGAGAGATGGAGCAGAGTGGTGAGACAGGAGGAGAGGGGTGAAGGATGGAGCAGAGTTCTCAGACGGGAGAAGAGGGGTGAGAGATGGAGCAGGGTGGTGACACGGGAGGAGAGGGGTGAGAGATTGAGCAGAGTGGTGAGAAGGGAGGTGAGAGGTGGAGCAGAGTGGTGAGACGGGAGGAGAGGGATGAGAGATTGAGCAGAGTGGTGAGAAGGGAGGAGAGAGGTGAGAAATGGAGCAGAGTGGTGAGAAGGAGAAGAGAGGTGAGAAATGGAGCAGAGTGGTAAGAAGGAGGAGAGAGGTGAGAGATGGAGCAGAGTGGTGAGAAGGGAGGAGAGGGGTGAGAGGTGGAGCAGAGTGGTGAGAATGGAGGAGAGGGGTGAGAGATGGAGCAGAGGGTGAGACAGGAGGAGAGGGGTTTAGACATAGAGCAGTGGCACGAGACGTGTAGGAGAAGGTTGAGGTGGAGGAGAGGATTGAGACAGCAGAGAGGTGAGACATGGAGCAGAAAGGTGAGACATGGAGGTGTGAGGTTACAAATTTAGGAGAGGGGTTCGACATAGAGGAATGGAATTAGACATGGAGGAGAGGTGAGACATGGAGGAAAGGCTAAGATATGGAGGGGAGGGGTGAGACATAGAGGAGCAGAATTAGACATGGAGGAGAGGGTAAGATATTGAGGACAGGAATGAGAAAAAGTGAGATGTGGAGGAGGGGTGTGAGACATGGAGGAGAGGAATGAGACAAAGAACATGGAGGAAAGGAGTGAGACATGGAGAAGAGGAGTGAGACATTTAGGAGAAGAGTTAGACAAAGACTCCATGTCTCACATAGGAAAGTTTGAGATGTGGAGGAGAAGGGAGTGTCATGGAGGAGAGGGATGAGATATGTAGCAGAGGATAAAACCTGGGCAGTGTGTGTATGTAGTTTATTCTTCACTCGGACATGTTTTCACTTGGACTGTGCTGATTTGTTTCCGTGCAGAACAAAGCTCTTTTCCAGCAGCTGAGTCTGAGGGAGAGCAGCATCCATGTCCGTGGAGCACACAGTGACCACCGAGAAGGTGAGCCATTTATTCAAAGTGAAAAGCTGTTAAGTATTGAATTGTTAAGTGTTGAAAGGGTTTGTTTTTTTTTGCGTCACTGTAAATATTTCTGAGGTAGAAACGTCCACGTTTTGTGCAATTTATTTCCATAATCCAATTTACTGAAGTCTGATAGAAACAGAAATTCTGTGTGTAAATCCTTTTGGACAAAGGACAGGGATTATGTTTGAGTTGCCTCACCAGTTTGTCTCCCTGCTAGTTGAAAACTAGAGCAATCAGTTTCATTAGAAATGTTAACGATGTGCATTTTAAACGCATAACATTCCTTTAACCCAGCTAAGAGACTAGAAAAAATGTTTCCCCACATATTTAGCGATCTGGCAAGATTTATGTTCATGTCACTATTTAGTAAAAGAAAGAAAAGAATTTTGTCCTGTAGTCGTCTAACTAAGTACGAGCTACAGTACGAGAGCACTTTGGCCAAATAAATACGAGTATTTAAGTTAGTGAAAAAGGAATGAGGGCAGAATGGGAGCAGAACAAGTGCAGAATGCAGGCATGTCAATAGCAGAATGCGGCTAGAATGCAGGTAGAATGTGGGCAGATTGGGTCCATAATGAGGACCGAATGTAGACAGAATGAGGGCAGTTTGAGGGCAGAATACAGGCAGAATGAGGGCAGTTATGTATCCCTGATATTTAAGTATCCCTGTTATTTACATATCCCAGTTACATATCACTGTTACATACAGTATCCTCGTTATTTACATATCTCAGTTACTTATCCCTGTTATTCAAGTATTCCTGCTATTTATGTATCCCCGGTATTTGCATATCCCACTTATTTACGTATCCCTGTTAAATATCCCAGTTACATACAGTATCCTCGTTATTTACATATTCCAGTTACGTATCCCTGTTATTTACTTATCCCTGCTATTTAAGTATCCCCGTTATTTACATATCGCAGTTACGTATGCCAGTTTTCATCTATCCCTGCTATTTAAGTATCCCTGTTATTTACATATCCCAGTTACGCAATCCTGCTATTTACTTATCCCAGTTAGGTATCCCACCCTTATACGTAATAATGTTATTTACTTATCCTAGTTAGGTATCCCCGTTATTCACATATCCCTGCTATTTATTTATCCACGTTATTTACATATCCCAGTTACGTATCCCTGTTACATACATTATCTGTGTTAATTACATATCCCAGTTACGTAATAATGTTATTTACTTATCCCAGTTAGGTATCCGACCTTTATACCCCGTTATTTACGTATCCCTGCTATTTATTTATCCACGTTATCTACATATCCCAGTTACGTATCCCTGTTGCATACAGTATCCGTGTTAATTCCATATCCCAGTTACGTATCCCTGTTACATACAGTATCCGTGTTAATTCCATATCCCAGTTACGTATCCCTGTTACATACAGTATCCGTGTTAATTCCATATCCCAGTTACGTATCCCTGTTACATACAGTATCCGTGTTAATTCCATATCCCAGTTACGTAATAATGTTATTTACTTATCCCAGTTAGGTATTCCCGTTATTCACATATCCCTGCTATTTATTTACCGTTATTTACATATTCAAGTAACATATCCGTTAATTTATATATTATATATTATTTATATTATCCGTCATTAACCATGCTATTTATATTTCCCCGTTATTTACGTATCCCTGCTATTTACCGTTCCCTGTTATTTATGTATCCCTGTTACATTTACCTGTTACGTATCCCCAGTATTTACATATCCCTTTTACACGTCCCTTTTACGAATCCCTGTTATTTGCGTACCCCTGTTATTTCTGTGCACGCATTACCTTTACTCTCTCACTTGGGGAATATTTATGTATTTAAAGAGTACTGAATAAAATAATTATTCATACATGCTGAAGGCGAACTTGGATGGTTTATGTATGAGCAGCTAATTAAGGTATGAGGTAGCATCTGTGTGTGTGTGTGTGTGTGTGTGTGTGTGTGTGTGTGTGTGTGTGTGTGCGTGCGTGTGTGCGCGTGCGTGTGTACGTGCGTGCGTGTGTGCGCGTGCGTGTGTACGAGCATAGTGCTACAGTATTATAACTTCATCTTTATCTTTGTTAATGCTGCTGCTGATGCAACCAGAGCTATTATCTGTAACACCTAATCTCTCTCTCTTTTTACTTTCTGTCTCCCCTTTTGTCTCTCTTTTTTACTCTCACACCTCTCTCTCTCTCTCTCTCTCTCTCTCTCTCTCTCTGTGTCATCATCCTCCTTGCTCCCTTTTCTTTCTCTTACTATCTCTTGTTGTTTTCTCTCTATCTTCTCTATTCTCTCTCCCCTGCCTCTCTCTCTCTGTTTTCATTATCTCTCTTTTTTCTTTCTGTCTGTTTTACTTTCTCTCCTCTTTCTTTTTCTGTCTGTTTTCTGTTTGCTCTTTCCTTTTATCTACCTCTCTTTCTGTTTTCTCTCTTCTCATCTCTCTGTCTCTCTCCATATATCATTTTTCACTGTCCTCTCTCCACCTCTCTGTCTGTCTTCTCTCTCTCCCCAACTCTCTCTGTCTCTTATCTTTGATTCTTATTGCTGTCCTCTCTCTCTCTCTCTCTCTCTCTCTCTCTCTCTCTATCTCTCTTTCCTTCCTCTTTTTATCTCTGTTTTTCTAACTCTCTTCACTGTTTGTTCTCTCTTTCCCATATCTCTGTCTCTCCCTTTCTATCTGTGCACCCCGCCTCTCTCTCTCCCTCTCTCTCTCTCTCTCTCTCTCTCTCTCTCTCTCTCTCTCTCTCTTTCTCAGTAATGTGCCATGTGTATGTGAGCTCAGACTCGTATCTGAGTGTGAGAGTGAGGATGACTGTAGTGGCACAGGAGCTCCTGTATATCGTGGCTCAGAGGATGGAGAAACCTGTAGAGGACATGGTGCTGGTGGCTCAGACTTACAGCGGAGGTTTGCTGTCTTTCTCTCTCTCTCTCTCTCTCTCTCTCTCTCTCTCTCTCTCTCTCTCTCTCTCTCTCTCTCTCACACACACACACACACACACACACACACACACACACACACACACACACACACACACACACACACAATTGTTGTGCATGCTTAAAGCTGTCGTGCTCACCATAAACACCCTAAACCGTGTTATGTTGCTTTTAGTTAACAAACTGCATTCACAAAACTACATAACAACTACATAATAAAATATATTTATAATTGAGTCCTGGATTTTTTGCACTAAGGCCTGTTTGTTTAAGAGCCATGCGTTATGGAGCTGCACATGCTCAAGGTGAACACTCTCAGGGCAAAGATTCTCCACATATGAAATTATGATCTTTTAAATTACAGGGCAATTTCCTCTGAAAAAAGACTCAAACTAAAGATTTTCTACTTTTTCTTTCGGCTGTTCCCGTTAGGGGTCTCCAACAGAGCATCATCCGTCCCCATACAACCCTGTCCTCCACATCTGTCTTTTTCAAACCAACCATCTGCGTTTCTTCTCTCACCACATCCATAAACCTCCTCCTTTGCCTTCCTCTTTTTCTTTTGCCTGGCGGCTCCATCCTTAGCGTTCTTCACCCGATATTCCCCATGTCTTTTCTCATGACCACATGATCAAACCGTCTCAATTGTGCCTTCCTCAACTTGTCTCCAAAATGTCCTACTGGCACTCTAATAAACACATTTCTAGTAGCACCATATATTATAAATTGTACTTAATATTAAACCCAAATACACATACTATGCCATGTGTTTATTGGATCTTTTGACTGATATTTCTTTCCCTGTTTTCGTTTAGAGAAGCGCACCCTTCAGCCTCATGACTGCCTTTTCTCAGAGACTCTGGCTCTTCCTGGGAGACTGATGGCCTGCTGGAGAGACCTGAATGAGATCCTGGTAATTGACAGTTTGTATGTGGCACTTGGAGACTTTACCCAAATGAGTCAGGCTCCTCTCAAGGTTTCTTCCTAATACCATCTCAAGGAGTTTTTCGTTGCTGTAGTTGTCATTGGCTTGCTCTGGGTTGCTTTGGGATGATGTCTATTGTTAATGCTACAAATAGAATTAAATTGAATTCACGTCTGTGTAACTGTGCAACTTAATCGTACATTTTTATCCGTTCTAAATGTACCTTAAATTAATACTTTTCAAGTTTCAAATACACTAATTGTAACAGATGTTATAAACATTAATTTCATCGTAAATGTCTCCCATTGTTAATAATTATTTAACATTTATTTCAATATTATTTACACTCTGAAATTATTCTTTTAATATTAATTTCTTTTGAAGTGTCATGTTTCTATACTTGTATGTTTGTTTTTTTTAGTGGTTGTTTTAATTGTTAAATATGATACGTAGCTTCTTTTAAGAATTATGTTGGCAGAGAAATCAATGCTGAAATTGTCTGGTAGGGCGATGTTTAGTGTTAAAAAAAAACTTTTTTGGTGTTAAAAAGTTAAATCTGTATAAAGAAAGGATGTTGTGATTCATTGTGTGTTGCGTTGAAGGTTTTAATTTCACCACTTTATATTTATTTATTTCTATTTTAATATATGGGTTCCCTGGTGGTCTAGTGGTTATGATGCGGCGTTCTCTATGCTGCGGCCCGGGTTCGATCCCCGGTCAGGGAATCAACCCCAGCCATTAGGTTGCACAAGCCTTAGTGCCGGTCCCAAGCCCGGATAAATGGGGAGGGTTGCGTTAGGAAGGGCATCCAGCATAAAAACACGTGTCAAATCAAACATGCGGATGGTCCGCTGTGGCGACCCCTAACGGGAGAAGTCGAAAGAAAGTTTATTTCTATTTTAATATATATATCTCAAAAGTTTTGTTTGGTGTTCTGATGATTTATGTCATTTAAAACACCATAATTACTTAACATTTATATAAATAATTTCTTAAACATTTACATGAATATTTTGTTTTAATGCTCTAGGTTGGTCTCACTAATAATAAACATACATTTACATAAGCATCCATATTTGTCCAAGGACATGTCGATTAAAGTATTAAAAACTAAAAAAGTATTTATTTAAGGTACATTTAGAACAGATAAAAATGTGCGATTAATCATGAGTTAACTCTTCGCAGTTGTGTGCTTAATCGCGATTAAATATTTAAATCAATTGACAGCACTTATATATATATATATATATACTGTGTGTGAGTGTGTGTGTATGTGTGTATGTGTGTGTGTGTGTGTGTATATATATATATATATATATATATATATATATATATATATATATATATATATATATATATATATATATATATGCCTTTATTAGAAGAATAACTCCTCGTTCTGTCTTGCCGCAGCCTCCTCTGATGCACTGTGGAGATCTGGCGCAGAGGTCATCACGTCTCCTCGGCATCAACACGTGGGACGTGTCCGTGGCTCTCACCAACCTCGACTGGAGTCTCTTTAACTCCATCCATGAGGTGAGGCTTTTCACAGCTGAAGGACAGTTTAATTATATGTCTTATTAGACTGAAACATGACTACATGTTCTTCTGAATTAACACTTTTGTAGTATAATGTAACATTTCTATCCTGATATGGGCATAAGAGTGTATAAGAGGGTAAAGGTGCTTTTTACTTGTCACATGTACATGACTGCAAAGTGAAATTCTTTCCCAGTGATGTTAGAAAGCTGGAGTCAGAGCACCGGGTCAGCCATGATACACCGCTCCCTGGAGCCCAAAGTACTAAGTGCCTTTCTCAAGGGCCCAAGCGTGGAAGCTTGTCGATATTAGGGACTTGAACCCCCGACTTTCTGATCAGTAACCCACTGAGCTATGATTAAACCAAAATTTGGATTTAGATTCAAATCCAGTCTGCAGATCTCCTCCCAAATAAACACCCAATTGAGAGATTTTGGAGTGGCGTGTATTAGGAGAGCACAAACAATGGTGTTCAGAGTTTCTATATTGCTCCAGAGATGTAGAATTGTTCCTTGTCCTTCTCCTCTGGGTTAGAGAAGGAGGAGAGGTTTGAGACATGGGTTGGAGAGGGTTAAAGCATGGGGAAGAGACTTACCAGGTAGTCAACAAGTGTGTAAGACAGCTTTTATATTCTTTCCCACTCAGCACAACTTTCTAACAAACAACTTTCTAATAAAGCGACTAAAACGTTCAAAAATAGACGAAACTGACAATGCCTTTTTAATCTTTTTAAAGATGAAATAAAGCAGTTCGGGAAAGTCAATAACATTGTAATAATAGGATATCTGATTAGATAGACATTAAATTCCATCTTGTCTTCTTCACAGCAAGAGCTGGTGTACTACACGTTCAGCCGGCAGGCGAGCAGTGGCCACACGGTGGCGCTGGAGCAGCTCCTGCAGCGCTGTAATGAGGTTCAGCAGTGGGTCATGTCCGAGGTCCTGCTGTGTCCTTCGCTTGGAAAACGAGTCCAGCTGCTCAAGAAGTTCATCAAGATCGCTGCACAGTAAGAAGCCGCACCGATTATCCCCTCGACACGCGCACACACACACACACACACACACACACACACACACACAGCTGCTAGTCCACTTAATTATTCTTTTTTTTTTTTTTTACTGAACACTCCTTATGTACGTGTGTGTGTGTGTGTGTGTGTGTGTGTGTGTGTGTGTGTGTGTTTCTCTTCCACAGCTGTAAAGCACAGAGGAATTTAAATTCCTCCTTTGCCATCATTATGGGCCTAAACACCGCAGCAGTGAGTCGACTCAATCAGACCTGGGAGGTAAAAGCACAACACACACACACACACACACACACACAAAGACACACAAAGACACACGTACACACACACACAAATACATTTTTTATATATATAATTATATATATATTTATATACACATACATAAACGTACACACATACTTCTTTTTTTACAGCTTGAGTTTTTTGTCATTCCTACAGAAAGTTCCTGGAAAATTTAAGAAGTTGTTCTCTGAGCTGGAGTTATTAACTGTAAGTGAAACTCTCCATACTGTGAACATGATCATGTTCTTGGTGGGAACATGTACAGGTTTTAACTGTGTTCACTGCTATAGGACCCATCTCTAAACCACAAGGCCTACAGAGATGCCTTCAGGAAGATGAAGCCGCCGAAAATCCCCTTTATGCCTCTACTGCTTAAAGGTAAGTTTTCTGCTGCTCTCCTCATGTCCCCTCGAACCAGAATTTTCCTGAAAACATGCCCACATTCACAGCAATAATTCATTTATCTCCACTTTCAACAAAAAATTGGGAATTTAGTGTAATTTATGTAATTTGTTTTTCTTCCTCCAGATATTACTTTTATTCATGAAGGAAACAAGACATTTCACGATAACCTCGTCAACTTTGAGAAGCTGGTAAGTGAGGGTTTGCGTTTACAGATTCAAAATCCTCTGATAAAGCAGTGGTGCGATGCCTCTATTTTTAAACACATGTAAATGGCAGTGGCTGATAGAACGTCACTGTGCGAGTTTTTCTCCTCTTCCTGTTATTTTTATGCTTAGAATAAAAGAGTGTTTGTGTAGGAGGGGTGTGAGCAGCACATTTACACTCTGACATTTAAGTCCCTGGATTTTAATTCCCACTTTGGATCAAAACTTCTTATCACACCTCAGAACCTCCCTTTAGCACAGATACACACCCAACACTGTGTCTCCTGAAGATACAGTGCTAACACTGTGTCTCCTTAAGATACATAGCTAACACTGTGTCTCCTGAAGATATGCACCCAACACTTTGTCTCCTGAAGATACACACCCAACACTGTGTCTCCTGAAGATATGCACCCAACACTGTGTCTCCTGAAGATACACACCCAACACTGTATCTCCTGAAAATACAGAGCCAACACTGTATCTCCTGAAGATACCCATCCAACACTGTGTTTCCTGAAGATACACACCCAACACTGTATATCCTGAAGATACACACCCAACACTGTGTCTCCTGAAGATACACACCCAACACTGTATATCCTGAAGATACCCATCCAACACTGTGTCTCCTGAAGATACACACCCAACACTGTGTTTCCTGAAGATACCCATCCAACACTGTCTCCTGAAGATACACACCCAACACTGTATCTCCTGAAAATACAGAGCCAACACTGTATCTCCTGAAAATACACACCCACTACTGTGTCTCCTGAAGATACACACCCAACACTGTATATCCTGAAGATACCCATCCAACACTGTCTCCTGAAGATACACACCCAACACTGTATCTCCTGAAAATACAGAGCCAACACTGTATCTCCTGAAAATACAGAGCCAACACTGTATCTCCTGAAAATACACACCCACTACTGTGTCTCCTGAAGATACACACCCACTACTGTGTCTCCTGAAGATACACACCCACTACTGTGTCTCCTGAAGATACACACCCACACTGTGTCTCCTGAAGATACCCATCCAACACTGTGTCTACTGAAGATATACACCAAACACTGTCACCTTAAGATACACATCCAACACTGTGTCTCCTGAAGATACACATCCAACACTGTGTCTCCTGAAGATACACATACAACACTGTGTCTCCTGAAAATACACATACAACACTGTGTCTCCTAAAGACCCCAACAGTGTATCAACCTAAATTCCAAAAAAGTTGGGACACTGTGTAAACTGTAAATAAAAACAGAATGCAATAATTAGCAAATCTCATAAACACATTTTATTCAAACAAAAATAGAAAACGTGTCAAATGTTTAAACTCAATTTTGAATTGAATTTGAATTTGATGGCTGCAACACGTTTTAAAAAAAGTTTGGATGGGGCAACAAAAGTATGGAAGAAGTAAGTGTTATTAAAATTAAACAGTCGGAAAAACATTTAGTCACTAATGAAGTTAAGTAAGATGATTAAGTCATAACAGGTCAGTAATATTATTGTATATAGTGTATGTTAGAGAGGCAGAGTCTCTCAGAAGTAAAGATGGACAGAACTTTTTTGCAAAAGACTACAAACTGTAGAACAATTTCAGAATAATGTTTAACATAAATTTGCAAAACAGAATATCTCATAATTTACAGCAAATATTATCAAAAGTTTCAAAGAATCTGGAGAAATCTTTGTACACAAGGTTTAAGGGTGAACATCTCCAATTGCATCTACAAATGAAATCTCCATCATGCAAAGAAAAGGCATGCGTGAACATGATCCAGAAATGCCGCCATCCTCTCCAGGCCAAAGGTCATTTAAAATACACTGAGGCAAAGTGGAAAACTGTTCTGTTGTCAGACAAATCAAAATTTGTTTTTCTTTTTGGATACCATGGATACCACATCCTCTGGACTAAAGAGGATAGGGAACATCCGGCTTGCATTTGTTATAATAAAACTGGGGCTCCATGATCTTTCGTTTTGAAAGTTAACTCTTTATTAAAGGACAGCTGTTGTCAAATTACTTGCAATAATTGGAGCAAAATCATTTTCCTGTCTGAAAGTGTCTCATTTTTCTCCTCCAGCACATGATTGCAGACACAGTGCGTCTCATCCGCCACTGTCAGACTGAACAAACCGGTGAGTCACCAATACACAAGCAGTCACTTATACAATGTACAATATTCACCAGACATGATGGGGACCTTATATCACAGAAATGTGCCAACAAATGACATTTGTAGCTATAAAAGTACTAGCACTGCGATCGTAGCAAGTAAAAAAACATCTTGAAATAAAATAAATCTCCTAATTGGATGGCTGTGGCAAGTCATGTATTTCACACCCAGGCCTTCAGCGGTGTCCAGCGGTGTCCTGCCTGAATGAATCCACCTCTTAATACCATCATTATGACGCCATCCCACCTTCATAATCTCTAGCAGATGCCTCGGCATTAACCGCATAAAATGACCCTTGATATTATCCTTCAATATTATATCAGTCAATATTATACAGAGCCACAATATCCTTTTTCTTGTAAGTGAATCCAAATAAATGTCTTTTCCTCTGCCATTGTGGAATAAAAAAACAGCTATTTAAGCTATTTAAATATATTTGAGCTTGTGCAGTTTGCTACAGATGTGGTTTGTGAGCTCCGACTAGTGCGCTCTCTGACCGTCCAATCAAAGTACACAAAAATGCAGACGTTATTGTACGCCTGCTAGATGACACCCCGGTGCCGCAAACTTGAAATCTGATTGGATAAAGACTCAAACAGCTTCAAGCAAAATGAACCTACACTACAGGTGCCTGCACTGTTGATTCTGAAGGCATCAAAGCAGATTTCTTTAATCCCAGCAACACGTGATGTGACTTCTGAAATCTGATTGGATAGAAACTCTAATGTAGACACGTAGACACTACTTGAAGGCTATAGGGAATACTTTTATACATATTCATAAAGTTTCTATATTATGTCAATAAAAAATAACATAAAATTCAGTGAACAGCGTGCTTGTAAATAGGGTTTATGGTTTTCTATTTCATTTTATTGGCAAATATGTATGTCTTAAAACATTTAATAAAATCAAATCAAATAACAAAAATCATTCCTTAATTGCATCTTTTTTTTATCTTATATAAAAAAAGAAATGCATAGTTACATGTCTGCAGCTACATATAAATTTGTAGTAACAGAAAATACGCTATATTTTATGTGATTTGTGGCTTTTTTCCCAGGAAGTGAAGTTGCCCAGAGCGACAGCGTGGACGTCAGATCCAGCGTGCACAACCTTCACATTATTGACAATCAGCAGACTTTGTTTGAGCTCTCGCACAGACTGGAGCCCCGAGCATAACAACGTCTCCTGGTGGAAGTTCACGAGAACTGCGGCAGGGTCTCCAGGGTCTCCTGCTCACCGGGACGCGTTCGCGGTTTTTCTTTTCGTCTCACGCGGAGATCGCGCCACTGACTGAACAAGACTGACGACGAGATCAAGCTGAATGAATGCAAATAGAAGTGAGATTAGGGTCCTGTGGTGTCAATATTAACTAGTCGATGCCTGGGTGAACCACGACATCAGTCGTATGAAGATTTTCGAAGTTTTTTCAATGTTACATAGCATGTCGTTTTTTCCTAGAGCTTAATGCTCCGGAACGTACCGTGCTGTTCTTTTACTTATGTGTCGACTATATTACAGTAATATCGGGACACGAATGCAGACGGCCTCAATATTGGGTGAATAAGCAGGACAGAGACAAGGATTGCCTGGACCCAGAGATGTCAAACCCATGCTTATACAGACTTTGTAATGATTAATATCGTCAGTGGTCGTGATATTCGTTTCAAATCTTTCCAGCGGAAGTGGTTTTAACCCAGCTTCCGTATCACAGTATTATTATCGGATACATGGTTCTTTTGCTTCTGTGTAATGCTTCAGACTCCTGATGCAGTCGTGAACAGAGTGCAGTGTTAATTTTTTTTTTCCTCACGTCACACGAGCCTCTGGCTTTTTCTGCACATTGGACCGAATCGAATAAAGCAGGAGGTTTTTAGATTTCATGGGGGGTTTTTCCCTTTTTTTTTTTTTTTTTTTTTGTTTGGTTTTTTTTAAGTTGCATGCGTGCACAATTGCACTTATTACTTCGTTTGCACAGTAATGTGTAATATTGTATATAAATTTAGAAATGTACAAGTTTATCTGCATACCTACTCAATTTCTGTGCCAAATATTATTTTTATTATTATTATTATTATTATTATTATTATTATGGGAGAGTCATTTCATATTTAACACATAAAAGAAATTGTGATATTTTAGGCTGAAGTGCACCTATTAGATTTTGCAAAAAAAAAAAAAAAAACTAAACAAAACAAAAAAACCCAGACATTTATTCATCCTTGGGTTCTGATCTATATAAAAATTCCTTTTTACTTTATCAGGGTCCATTAGTCTCATTTTATTGCCCTCCACTGGTTGGACCCATAAAGGGAATCACGGAAAAGATATCAATTTAACACTTACGCTCTTTTGAGAGGAGTTTATGATTTAAAAAAATACAAATAAACAAACTTGAAAACATGAAACTTTTTGCAGTATTTTTGGCACAAAAAAGAAACACTGCACGTTTCTTACTGACGTTTTTATGAGGACATTGTAGGCATTGTAATGATAATTATTTATTCTTTTTGTTTTCGCTATTTATGTTGGACAAAAGAAAGAGATGCAGGATGTCATTTGTACAAATCTCCAGTGACATATAACTACACTGTAATATTTTAATATGTTTTTGCAGTAATCTGGTTGTGTTTGGGGGAAACTGTTTTAGATGCTTATTGTATTTTGTTGCTGTTTTGATTTTTTTTTTCACACCATGTCAGCTGGTTTGCATGTGATACACACACAAATAAACATGAAGATGTAAAGCGCAATCGTAAATATAAATAGATATGCTCTGTATTATTTATGTATCAAAAACACAAAAAGCGAAGCAATATGGTCCCCTTTTGTGTGTTTTCCCTCCGTTACTATAGAAACCACATACAACTTTTCTATAATAAGCATTTTTACAGCAAATGAGTGAATAAAACCTTTACGTAATATTACTCTGTCCTCTTGTCGTGAATGGTGTCCATTTTTTTTCAGATGGAAATAAATATTTTATGCTCTTATTACCATAAATTTTATTTATACAATTTATGGTAAATATATATCATAAATGGGAAAAGTGATTGATCAGATGTAAAGTTTTTTCGAATACATTTTAATAATTTTATATTGGAAAAGCAAAAATAGGTTTCAGTATGTATATGTGTGTGTGTATATATATATATATATATATTCTATGAAAAAAAAAAGGTGACGAATGATATTTTTCCCAGAGGTCGTTAATTCATTAGTCTAACAAGGTTCAAACAATTAGACAAAGGTTAATTAATTCCCAGTTTCTCTGTTAATGCATGTTCAGCTCTCCGTTTAAAAAACGATGTCAAGTGGAATCTTACCCTCTTTACCATCATACAGAGCAAAAACCACTTCTCTGTTTATTTAATAGCATGCAGGGTGCCACTGCTAAAGCTTATTTTATATACAACTGTATTTTTCATGAACCATTTGCCATATACTTTTCTGTTGTCTTTGCTGTAGAATTGCCACAAAATCATACAATTTGTGTGCATTTCATATCCCCAGAAAAAAACTTAATACATGGAAGGAAAAAAAACCTGGAGTCATTTAATGAGGTTAATATCGATGCTTCTGCAGGAGATGATGTATGCGGGAGGTGCAGCTGTGGCTACAGTGAAAGGATACCTGTTGAATTTTGTTTATTTTAGTTTCTTGCTTCAGTAATGCCTTTTTGCTGTATGAGATGCTTGTCTGTAATGCAGCGCTCTGTTATACTGCATCTTTTTATATTATATTATATTTAAATTAAATTATAATATTGATGGTTTCTATTGCCGTGCTGTTATAATAATGGTATTAAGAGGTGGATTGATTTGTGTAGGATCCCACTGAAGGCATGGATGTAAAATGTACAGCCTGATGTTGTACTTCAGTCATTATCATGTGGCAAGGCTACTGTGGTAAAGCACTAACCTTAACCTTTTTCTGAAATGTCTATGAATTTGTAAACCAGGAAACATATTCCAGGAAATTATCTCTCACAGTGCAAATGGAAACATTAATGTACATAATTACTTCACTGGCATTTTTATAACAATTAAGCGAACAAAAACCAGTGTTTACGTAAAACCTACGTACAAGCTACTCCTTAAACATCAGCTAACAGGCAGGAAATAACCCCCACCTGTATATTTCTCCCTTACATATCAGCAGCTAAGCGTTTTAATGAATAGCTGGTTAACAAGCTGTGATTCACTTAGCTAAAGTTAATTAGTCCCCCCGCTATCCAGAAAGATGCATGTTCAGCTCCTGGGGCAAAGGTGCCCCTATTTTTGGTGAAATATCTTTCATTGACAGTACCTTAATTAATATAACCTTAGGGAGCTGATTTGGATCTGCCTGAATCAGTTCAGTATACTGAGATATAAGGATTGGACATATTGGACCTAAAGAGGTGGGCTCAGATGTACGCAATGAAAAACAAGAGGCATCCGAGATGAGGAACGTTTAAAACCTGGTGGTTCTACAGAAAGCACTAGCATTAGAAATAGAGGCATTAGATTTATTAATGATGATAGCCAATACAACTGTTACAATAATTAAAAAGGCACCAACAGGTCAGTTGACAGGTGTCGCCATGGTTTTATATGTAATCCTGGTGCTGCTTGGAATTCTGGGAAATGCCTTGGTGATTTTGGTAGTGGGGAATAGTATTATCCGGGAGCCTGGAGGTGGACGCAACTCCGACATGATCCTGGTCAACATGGCTTTATCTAACCTGCTGGTGTCGGTGATGAGGAACACCTTGCTGGTCACCTCAGACTTTGGACTTGAGGTACAAAAGGACTTTTTGTATGGAGTTATTAACTGGTTATTGTAATCTTGTAATGACATCAATGGTGTTTTAAAGCTTTGGGGACTAAATGTTATTACCAAATTTTATCTGAATACTCTTGTTTTATAGTTATTTGCATTGGTGGATGAAGTACACAATCAATGTAGTTAGGTTTACATATTTCACTAAAAGTACAAAAGTATTTGCCTTCAAATGTACTTAAGTATCCAAAGTACTATGATTTATTATTGTTATAATGTTCCTATTATAATTTTTGTTAGAAGACTCGTAATCAACTCAGTTTATGTTAAAAAACTCTGTTACACTCAGCACACCAATCTATATTAATAGAATATTAATAAGTCAAATTAATCAAAATGATCATGAGCCAAAAACTTTGTTTAATTACTTCAAAGTCAGAGATATCTTCTATCATTTATTCCTCTCAAAATGTTCTGCTTGCTGTTGAACTGATGCTGAGCTGTATGAGCTTGCTAAGTACATACCACCAAGTAGCAATCGAAACAAGTTTAAAACGTTCGCAAAAAATGTAGTTGAGTTAAAAGCATGTTATTTGACTGTCAAATGTAGTGAAGTTAAAGTCTTCTCAAATGGAAATACTTTAGTACAGTACAGATACACGAAAATACACTATCTGTCACTATCTATCAGATACACTATCTGTATTTTGTATCTTTTTTTTTTTTTTTTTACTCAGTTATGATGTGTATTAATTAATAACTCCATCATTCGGTTGCCTGTATAGCAGCTGATCCCACCGTGGGAACATCAATTTGTATAAAACCAGAACATTTTTGCACACTTAAAATGTATTACATTGCAAAGACAATCATACATGCCTTTGTGAAATAAACAGTCAGTCGTGTACTGTAGCATTCTTAGTTTTCTGGTTCATCATCCTAGGCAGACAAAGAAGGATCTGGGCAAGTGTGGCTGCTTGTAGTAAGACTGCAGATTGATATAACACACAAATGACTTAAAGAAATCAGTGAAGCTATTTCGCTGTGCTACAAAAAGGGGTAGTCATTTGATCAGCTACAGTATGCCAAGTAAAAGTCAAGTCAAGTCAAGTTTATTTCTATAGCGCTTTTCACAACAGACATTGTCTCAAAGCAGATTTACAGAATTTAACAGTTAAGGTGAATGGTATGTATTTATCCCTGATGAGCAGCCGTGGCGACTGTGGCAAGGAAAAACTCCCTTAGATGTTATGAGAAAGAAACCTTGAGAGGAACCAGACTCAAAAGGGGAACCCATCCTCATTTGGGTGACATCAAGAGTGTGATTATAGTCTTTAAACAATACAGAACACTGGAGAGTGAGAACTAACACGAGCATTGGAGTGTAAGATTATGAGTAATGTTCTTTCTACAGTCTTATACAGTCATTTGCGGTTATAAAACCAGGAGCAACTGAGCAACTCATAAAATAGCTCAACATTTGCGATCATCACAGATCCAGCATCAGCTTCTCCATGCCAGAGCCTTTAAACACTCCAGGAGGTCCAGTGTCCAAACTCCACATGAAGTGGGATAAGGTACTGGTACGTCTCTAGATGGTTCGGGATGTTTGCGGGGTCGGCATCTACTTTTTTAAAGGTCCACAATCTTTATAAGGTAAAAGATACTCAGCAATCATAAAAGCATTTGTTTGTTTCCTCCTACTGCAAGGCTGCACTCCCAATCTGCTCGTTTGGGTTTGATGTACAAGTTTAGAGAATGTGACTTAGTCATTCCGTGAACATCAAAGAAATTTTGCCTAATCGCGACTTTATTTCTCGCAATTCTAACATTTTTCCTGCCATTTTTTTTATTTATTTCTCGAATTCTGACTTTTTGCTTGCAATTTTGACTATTTCTCTCAATGCTAACTTTTTTCTCGCAATTCTGCCTTTTTTCATCCGAATTGTGACTTTATTTCTCGCAAACTTTTTTAAGACAATCTGTCAGCATCACCCCCTCTGTAGGGCCAAGTAAAATGTGCTACAATCAATAGATCGATCTGTGAAGCAATGAATACAATCATAGAGGACTTTTTAGGTGTGTTTTACAAAACTACACTGTCCCCTACCTGGACAGAGTAGATGCAGCTATTGTAGCCTTAGCTCCAGTCTGCTATGTACATGCGTTGCATTGTAACATTAAAGCGGGAGTAGAATGGTTAACCCTAATCCTAACCCTAAGCGACCTCTTGGCTATAGCAACAAATAAGTTGGAATTGCGAAAATTAAAGTCGGAATTATGAGAAATAAAGTCGCACTTAGGCAAACTTTTTTTTTTGTGGCGGAAACGAGCTTCCATAGAGTCATACAAAGCTTATCAGTCTTCTGCAGTTTATTATTCCCTTGCTTTTTTGGTAGCAGGTCTTGCTTTGCCCAATATTACAATATCTCAGTCAGTATTTCCAGAAATATATTGAAGAAATACAAAAATATACTGTTGTTCCACCATTACATTAACACCTACATACAAACACAACTAAAGGGGCCAATGAAAGTTTTACAATCGAAGCTTTAACAAAATTTGGAGGTTTGTTTAAAATTATAAGCTACTAATACAATTCCACAAAATGTGGGACGCTGTGCAAAATGTAAAACTAAAAAACATGTAAAATGTCCAAACTGGTAAAATACACAGGTACCATTTAAAGGGAATAAAACAAGGTATTTTTGAATTTAATGGCTGCAACAGGTCTCAAAAAATTTAAAGACAGGGCCATGTTTACCACTGTGTAGTGTCACGTCTCCTGTCCATATACATCTAGGAACTGAGGAGACCAGGTGTTGGGGAAAGGAATGTTGTCCCATTGAAAGTTCAATGGCAAAGGCATCCAATATTGTGTTTCACCCTTGTTTCTTAAGCACTGAGATTCCTGTAATTTTCATTCAACTGAGATATTAACTGCAATTTTATGCTGAATAACTTTATTCTGAAATTGCTGTCAATTAACTGATTTAGTGGCAAAATTCTTCTCTATCTGTTTCATTTGAATAACACTTTTATTTTCAAAACGTGTTGCAGCCATTAAATATAAAATAACCCTATTTTTTTCCCTTAAAATAGTACATTTCCTCCATTTAAACATTTGATATGTTTTCTATGTTCTACTGTTAATAATATATGGGTTTATGAGATTTGCAAATCATTGCATTCTGTTTTTATCTACATTTTACACAGTATCCCAACTTCAGGGTTTGGGAATATACAATTATTATCACTGGTGATAACTTGGTGCCACCCAGATGAAGATGAATTCCCTTTTGAGTCGGTTTCTCTCAAGGTTTCTTCAGTAGCATCTCAGGGATTTTTCCTTACTACAGTTGCCACTGGCTCCCTCATTAGGGATAAACTTATAGTCACTAAATTTATACATTGCAACTTTATAACCTTTATATCTCTTTAATGCTGGTTTGGAACAATGTCCATTGTTGAACAGGGCTATTCAAATAAAACTGAACTGAATTGAACTGTGAGCTAGTGTATCACATTTACTTGTCTCCATCTCTTGACATAATGTTTTTCTTTTCTTTTATCTGAAGGTGATACTCAGTAAGGACTGGTGTCAGTTCCTGATGGGCGTGTGGGTGTGGCTTCGTGCAGTCAATGTTTGGTCAACGCTTTTTCTCAGTGCCTTCCATTTCTATACTCTGAAAAGGGTAGGACCTCCCATCGCTAGTCTAAACCCATCACGTGGTCCACCCAAAGCCCTACTAATGTGCTTCGTTCTCATTTGGGCTCTCAATCTGCTCTACTCAGCCCCTGCGTTTGTGTACTCCACAAATGGAGGCAAGAACGCCAGTGAGGTGAGAAAAGCAAAAAAAATATATTTAGCGGATGTAAAAAAAATGACCGATCACTAGACTTCATATTGTTCCCCTACAGACCCTGATGTTAGTGAGCAGTACAACCCGTCCATTACTGGGCTGCTTGTGGGATTTTCCTTCCACTTATAGTGGGCTTGCATTCGCCACCACTTCCATGGTGATCCATGAGGTCATCCCTATCGTCCTCATGAGCACCACCAACCTGGGCTCGCTCCTCATACTATACGCACATGGAAATGCACATAAGGCTGCCAAAAGGATTGAGGATGGGCCCATACTACGCAGGGTACCAGCAGAGAGACGTGCAGCCAAGGTTACGCATCTACTGCTTTTTATATAACCGTCATTATTTAATAAATAGTCAATGCACCTGCTCATTGACTATTTGACATGTGTGAAGAAGTTAGGTTACTGTTAACATCTTGTAGATGATCATTTTTTAATTATAACACTGCCAAAAATGGTTAATTAGGAGTTCAGCTCTTAACTTAAATCTTACTTCTGAAATAATTCCCATTATTTGTTCAAACACTTCAGCATTTCCAAATGCTTTGAATGGACGGTCAGAGAGCGCACTAGTCAGATCTCGCAAACCACATCTGTAGCAAACTGCGCAAGCTCTAATATATTCCTGTAGATTTAATATCTGGTTTTTTTTTTCATTGCGAAATAAGTGAGAGAGGAGAAAACCAGAGTTTACATTAATTTTTAATCCCCAGGAAACAAAAAAATCACAAAAATGCAGGGAAAATCAGGGTCATTTTACGAGGGTAATATCGATGCTTCTGCTAGAGATGATGTATGCGGTTGGTGCAGCTGTGGCTACAGTGAAAGAAGACATGTTCAATTGTGTTCATTGGTTTAAATAATAGCATTCATTCTCACTGTATAACCCCTGGTGGTCTAGTGGTTAAGATGCAGCGCTCCCACCGCTGCGACCCGGGTTCGATTCCCGGTCAGGGAACCATCCCCAGCCACTCTCAGTGCCAGTCCCAAGCCCGGATAAATTGGGGAGGGTTGCGTTAGGAAGGGCATCCAGCGTAAAAACATGTGCCAAATCAAACGTGCGGAGGATCCGCTGTGGCGACCCCTAACGGGAGAAGCCGAAAGAAAGTTAGTTATTCTCACTGTATAAGATTCCTGTCTGTGATGCAGCACTCTGTTATACTGCTTTTCTCTACAATATTGATGATGTCTATAATGATTGTATTAAGAAGTGGATTGATTCAGGCAGGACACCACTGAAGGCCTTGGTGTGAAATGCACAGCCAGATTTCCTAATATCTAACAAGAAAAAAAAATGAAAATGTTAAATGTGAAAATTGATTAGGGCTCAAAAATATTAATAAATAAGCAACTCAGTAACAGGTCAGCAAAAACTAAAACTTTATACAAGAATGTTAAATCATCTACAGAGCGGATTACGTTGTTCACATTAAAAAGCATGAGAAGCAGGGTCTCTTTCTGCAATTTCTCACTGTTTCACTGTACCAGATTCTACCCCTTTTATGAACTGCCACCAATTTTTCCATTTCTGCTAATTTTATTTTCATCAGAAGCAGAAAAAAACGAATTGGCATGTCTTTTTATCTTTTCATTGTATTGCTACTATTCCAACTGCCACCTCCATTTTACTGTAGTGCCTAAAGTGTTAGTACATGTTTCTCTGCCACCTACTGGTCATTTACGATTCTGCAACATTGATGAAGTCACTCTGGTCAACCTCCGTTGTTAAGTCAAAACATTTTAACAGATACTTCATTACTGTACTTAAGTAGATTTTTTCTGGTATCAGTATTTTACTTGACTATAAATTTTTCAGGCAACTTAATACTTTCACTCATTACATAATCCATGTGGTGACATGATCAATATTTTGTCTTCTCGTTGTTTATGGCTAAAACACTAACATACCCATCTGAAACTCTGTGGTACTGTTTAAAATTTGCAGTTAACAAACAGCATCCAACCAAGCTGAAGAACCCAAACAGTGTGCAATGCTGGAAGTACCTCAAGAGAAAGTAGTACTGCTGCAAAAGCTGGTTCTAACAACTAAGGAGTTTTTTATAAGGGCAGTTGCCCTGGTCCAAAACAACTTACAATAGAGCAGTTAAAGGTCTTGCTTAAGGGCCCAGCAGATGCAGTTTGGTGGTGCTGGGATTTAAACTTGTGACCTTCCAATCTAGAGTCCAATGCCTTAACTACAGAGCTACAACATCTGCAATTGGAGTTTGTAATCCAGATTTATCTGATTAAGAAACCAAATGTATCCTGCATTTATGTATTTAATTGTGTAATGTTCTCCTTCTCTCTAGGTTATTCTTAGCTTGATTATTTTGTTCATTATTTCCTGGGGTGCCAGTGTCATCTCTGTGAACTACTTTAACTACAACCGTGGTGCCTCATCTGCACACATGCTGGTTGTTGCACGATTCTCCAACAGTGGCTTTATTGCCTTCTCCCCGATCATACTGGCTGTAGGACACCGCAAAATCAGAGAGGTCCTAAAGTCTATCGTCAAGTAAAGACATGTTTTTGTACCTTAAACATGATGGTATGTTAAATTATTATAATAAATAAAGTGCAAAAAAATGTTTTTGTTTTTTTTCTAGAAACATACACAGTTAAGAAAAATATGATGTCACATCTTCCAAGGACATTTTGATACCAAATCCTGCCCCCTATTCCTCATATCTTCCTCCATGCCTCCATAATCACTTCCTATCAGGTATATAAAAAACACATAAGCCAAGCAGACTGTTACCACTGATAACAACAATCTCAACTGCAGATGGTCTGAATCGCTTCCTTGAAAACTCAGACATTGTTTGAGAAGGTAAAGTCCCAGCAAAACACAGGTCAAATCATGACATTACTTGAGATTGCACTATTGATCTTCTGAGAAGAACATAGCCTTTCTTTATTTCAAATACAAATACAGTGCAACCTCGATACTCGCGGGGGTTACGTTTTATGACCTCTCGCGAGTAACAAAAATGGCAAGGTTTTGACTCTTCTTTCGATGGTTCCTTTTTCAAGGGGAATTGTCCATGTACTGTAGTGTAAACTCAACAAGATTTGTGAATTACTTGTCATAAATGTTTTATTTACTACTTTAAAAGAATAATACAATAATAAAACATTTTGATGTAATTTATTAGTACGAACTCTGTTTTGAAATGTCACTCCGTACATTCGAGCCGCTCGCGGCTTCTCCGATTTTAAATTAGATTTTTCACGAGTTGCTCTCATGAAAATGAAAATTCGCCAACTATTGAGGTCACGAGTGTCAAGGTTCCGCTGTATATAAGTAAAACTCTTTGAATGACTTTCCGAACAGCTAGTGATTTTTTTTATGGAAAAGAAAGATGGCTGCCTTTGACTCAGCATCAATTACTGTCAAGGTCAAAGGTTTAAACACACCTTCTCTTTCAGTGGTGTTTATTCATTTTTATTTTCAACATTATTACATCATTTTTAAAATCACATTAATACTGAAGACATTTAAACTATGTAAGAACCTGTATGGAATTATTCTGTAAACAAAACAATATGTTTTATATTCACTTTTTACAATTGGTTTTGTGTCAAAGCAGCTTTACACCGATTAAAGGTTGTATAGAAGCATGTGTAAATGTATTGCCTTTTTATTTGTTCCTCATAATTGTTTATCACTGATGAGCAAACCAATACAAAAAATACAAATAATGAATGTTGAACAAATGACAATAAAATGCACTTGTTATATTGTTAAATTGTTAACGTTATATTGAAAAAAATCAAGGAAAACGTTAAAAGCCTTTTGTTTATCAAGTGTTTGTTTTTAATTAAATTAAAAGGGTGTGATCCTTGTTCTTGCGTGTGTCGAACATCCTATCCCTAAAAATACACCTTCAGTCTTTCACCCACTTTAATACATTTATGCAGACACATTTAACGTATTAGTCTTCCGACAAGGTTAGAATCCAAGGTTAATTAATTCCCAGTTTCGCTGTTAATGCGTGCTCAGCAGGATTGACGTCAACTGGAAATACAAAACAAGAATGATGGTGAAGAAGGCCTTGCTAAAGCTAATTAGATGCATGTAATGTAAATGCGTTTGTGTGAGGTGAAAATCGAATGACACACACATTCATAGCAACCTGCAAGAACACAGAACCTTGGACCACTTTTGATAGATGCAGAACGGGAACTGCAGAACGGGAACATCACACACGAGCTGCAGCTTTGGAGATGCTCCGACCCAGTCGTCTAGACATCACGATGTCTCAAACTCGCTCAAATCCTTACGTTAACTTTGGGGACAAAATTTCCATTTGCTGCCTAGTAAATCCCCACCCCTCCCTCACTGACAGTATAAAGAGCAGGTTGGTGATTAATTAGCTGTTAACAAGCTGTGTTTCAATTAGCCAAATTAATTCATCCCTCATTACGAATGATGCAAGCTCAGCTCTTGGGACAAAGGTTTGTCTCTTTTTGATAAAATCACTTGCATGCACAGAACCTAGGGGAGCTGAATCTAACCTTATTGAGTTCAATATCTTCCATCAGAGCTAAAGACACAACTGGGATCAAATTTAGGCAATGAGAAACAGGAAGCGTCATCCTTAGATAAGGACCATTAAGTAGCACAATGATTACAAATAGTCCTGCAGGGAAGACTGGCTTCAGGAGTAAAGGCGTTACCTCTAAGTCACAGGTCACAGGAGCAGATTTATTATTTATTATAAGGATGATAGCCAATAGAACTGTGACATTAATTAAAAAGCCACCAACAGGTCAGTTGGCAGGGGTCCTCATGGTTTTATAGTTAATCCTGGTCCTGCTTGGCATGATGGGAAATACCTTTCATGGTAGGGACCGGTATTATCTGAGAGCCTGGAGGTGGACGCAACACCGACATGATCCTGGTCAACGTGGCTTTATCCAGCTTGCTAGTTTTGGTGATGAGGAACATCTTGCTTGTCACCTCAGATTTTGGACTTTAGGTACAAGAGAAATTTGTGTGTGTGTGTGTGTGTGTGTGTGTGTGTGTGTGTGTGTGTGTGTGGAAGAGGACAGAGACGTGGAGTGAGGTTAAAATCATGATAACAGGGGAAAAATAAGACCTAGAATGTTCTCTGTACATTAAACCAGTGTTGTGACAACTTTGTGGAAGCAGATCTCGATTGAAGAAGGAATGCGTCAAAAGATAAGCAGCAATTTTTGAGAGAAGATTTACAGTTTCTCTCAGTTGTTTTGGAGCATTTCACAAACAATATCGGCAAAATATTTAGTCATGTTGTCAGTATGATGCCGCACAGTTTCAGTGTTTTTGTTAGCCAACAGGGTGCCGGTGGAAATTGGACTACTGTTGGCCAAAGGAGTAGTGGGGAGGAGGAAGACGTCTACAGAGACAGCAGGGAAAGGAGAAGTGGAAGAGAGTGGCGGTTTCGGTGGGCACTTTAAATGTTGGTACTATGACTGGTAAAGGGAGAGACTAAGCTGATATGATGGAAAGGAGAAAGGTTGTCCGCAAGTGGGTTGTGAGACGGAGGAGAAGGAAAAATTCTGGAGTGAGTTGGATGAAGTGGTAGAAGGTAAACCTAGGAATGAAAGATTAGTGATTGGGGCAGACTTTAATGGCCATTTTGGTGATTGGAACAAAGATAATAAGGAGGTGATGGGTAGGTATGGTCTTAAAGAGAGGAATGTGGAAGGGCAGATGGTGGTAGATTTTGTGAAAAGGATTGAAATGGCAGTGATGATACTTATTTTAATAAGAAGGAGGATCATAGGGTGATGTATAAGAGTGGAGGAAGGTGCACACAGGTGGTATTATGTTCTTTGCAGGAGATGCAACCTGAAGGAGATTGAAGACTGTAAGGTGTTGGCAGGAAACAGTGTAGCTAGACAGCATCGGATGGTGGTCTGTAGGATGGTTTCAGAGGTGAAGAAGGAGAGGAGAAAAGTGAGGACTGAAAGAATACTTAAATAGTGGAAAGTAAGGGAGGAGGACTGTAGTGTGAGATTCAGGGAAAAGGTCAGACAGGGGCTCGGTGGTGGTGAAGAGGTGTTGGATGATTGGGCAACTACTGCAGAGGTGATGAGGGAAATAGCTAGATAAGTACTTGGTGTGACATCTGGAAATAGAAAGGAAGACAAAGAGACGTGGTGGTGGAATGAGGAAGTGCAGGAGAGCATAAGGAGAAAGAGGTTGGAGAAACAGAACTGGGATTGTCAGAGACATGAGCAAAGTAGGCAGGAGATCAAGGAGATGCGGCAGCAGGTCAAGAGGGATGTGGAGAAAGCTAAGGAAAAGGCATATGAGGAGCTGTAGGAGAAGTTGGACATTAAAGAAGGTGAAAAGGATTTGTAGCGATTGGCCAGGCAGAGGATGCAGATGGAAATGTGTGGACTAGCGAGGAGAGTGTGTTGAGAAGGTGGAGGGAAAATGTTAAGCAGCTGATGAATGAGGAAAATGAGAAAGAGAGAGAGAAGTTTGGATGATGTGGAGATGGACTGCGTGTTAAAGAAGTTAAGAAAAGAGTGCAGGCAGGTGGAATGTGTGGAGAGGAGTGGCAGGAGTGATTTGTGATAGAAGAGTAACTGTAAGAGTGAAAGGGAAAGTTTATAGGACTGTGGTAAGACCTGCGATGTTGTAGGTTTAGAGACAGTGGCATTGAGTAAAAGACAGGAGGTGGAGCAGAAATGAAGATGGATTAGAAACAAGTTTATTAGAGGGACGGCGCATGTAGGACGGTTGGGGACAAAGTGAGAGAGGCAAGATTGAGATGGTTTGGACATGTGCAGAGGAGGGACATGGGGTATATCGGTAGGAGAATGCTGAGGATGGAGCCACCAGGAAGGAGGAAAAAAGGAAGACCAAAGAGTAGGTTCATGGATGTGGTGAAGGAAGACATGCAGGTAATTGGTTTAAAAGAGGCAGATGAAGAGGACAGAGTAGATTGGAGACGGATGATCTGCTATAGTGCCCCCCTAATGGGAGCAGCCGAAAGAAGAAGTTTAAATAATATAATTTCTGACCTGAGAAACACTCCAAGCAACTGAGAAAAACTGTTAACACAAAACAAATCAGTACAAATACATGTTGGCTAAAGGATGCTCGAGCCATGTCAAACCCTTATACTTGTGCACATATCTGTGATAATGTAGTTTTGTTATTTATGATAACATTTCCCCATTTAATTATGTTCGTTGCTTGGATCACAACAAACTAGAGTGATGGTCAACAAAGTTTTTTTAAAGAAAGAAAGTTCCTTCAATGCAAAAGAGATGCCCTTGTTATTATTACTTACTATTTCAGTTTTCAGATTCTTAGATTACCTCTATAAACTACTATACAAGTAACAACTACAATTTATCACTAGTGAGACCTATAGGTTACAAAAAGTTTGACAAAAAAAGAAATAATAATTTTTATTATTTGTTCAAAGTAGGGTTACAACCACAAAGGATTGAAAAGACAATATATTTGACAATACTGTAACACATCTACTTGCCTCTTTCTTTTGACACTTAGCTACTAATAATCTTAAAAAAGAATTCTGAAGGTGATAGTAAGGACTGGTGTCAGTTCCTGATGGGCGTGTGGGTGTGGCTTCGTTTAGTCAATGTTTGGTCAACGTTTTTTCTCAGTGCCTTCCATTTTTACTCTTTGAAAAGGGTAGGACCTCCCATCGCTAGTCTAAACCAATCACGTGGTCCCCCGCAAAGCCCTAATAATGTGCTTTGAGCTTATTTGGACGCTCAATCTCTTCTACTTAGCCCCTGCTTTTGTGTTCTCCACAAATGGAGGCAAGAAAGCCAGTGAGGTGAGAAGCAAAAAAACTTGATTTATATTCATCAATTCTCTTCAATTTTATTCACTTTGTGCACGAAATATTATTTAGTAGTTAATGATCAATGTTTGACTAATAAAAACTGTATAAGACTGTTGAGAGGGGATTTCTCACTCTCTGGTGTTTGTAATGTTTTAATGATTTCCAATCACACTCTTGGTGTCACTCAAATGCAGAGGTGGCAAGTAACAAAGTACAAATACTTTGTTACTTTACTTAAGTAGATTTTTTCGGTATCGGTACTTTACTCCACTTTTTACTTTTACTCATTACATTTTTACACAAATATCTGTACTTTTTACTTCTTACATTTTCAAAACTGGCTCGTTACTTTAGTTTTAATCCATTGATTTTTGGAAATATAATTTTTTTATTTTCACTGCGTGCCGATTTCAGCCGAACAACCGATTTCCTGTCATTGCGCGTTCAATCCACTGGTGTATAAAGTCCTGACTCTCACTCACCACAGAAGGCAGTAAGAAGTTTGAGGTTAACGTGGATGAGACAGAGGGAGTCAGTGATGTAAACATGACTGAGAACAGACACATTCCTGATCATCATCATCTTTTCTGTGCTTGTGTTCTATATGTGGATCTTCAGCCTGAATACATTCATTAGGTAACAACATTTTTAATTAGTTTTGTATTAATATATATATATATATATATATATATATATATATATATATATATATATATATATATATATATATATATATATACATATACAGTGAGGAAAATAAGTATTTAAAAAACCCTGCTATTTTGCAAGTTCTCCCACTTAGAAATGGAGGGATCTGAAATTGTCATCGTAGGTTCATGTCCACTGTGAGAGACATAATCTAAAAAAAAAATCCAGAAATCACGATGTATGATTTTTTAACTATTTATTTGTATGATACAGCTGCAAATAAGTATTTGAACACCTGAGAAAGTCAATGTTAATATTTGGTACAGTAGCCTTTGTTTGCAATTACAGAGGTCAAACGTTTCCTGTAGTTTTTCACCAGGTTTGCACACACTGCAGGAGGGATTTTGGCCCACTCCTCCACACAGATCTTCTCTAGATCAGTCAGGTTTCTGGCCTGTCGCTGAGAAACACGGAGTTTGAGCTCCCTCCAAAGATTCTCTATTGGATTTAGGTCTGGAGACTGGCTAGGCCACACCAGAACCTTGATATGCTTCTTACAGAGCCACTCCTTGGTTATCCTGGCTGTGTGCTTCGGGTCATTGTCATGTTGTAAGACCCAGCCTCGACCTATCTTCAATGCTCTAACTGAGGGAAGGAGGTTGTTCCCCAAAATCTCGCAATACATGGCCCTGGTCATCCTCTCCTTAAGTGCAGTCGCCCTGTCCCATGTGCAGAAAAACACCCCCAAAGCATGATGCTACCACCCCCTTGCTTCACAGTAGAGATGGTGTTCTTGGGATGGTACTCATCATTCTTCTTCCTCCAAACACGTTTAGTGGAATTATGACCCAAAAGTTCTATTTTGGTCTCATCTGACCACATGACTTTCTCCCATGACTCCTCTGGATCATCCAAATGGTCATTGGCAAACTTAAGACGTGCCTGGACATGTGCTGGTTTAAGCAGGGGAACATTCCTTGCCATGCATGATTTCAAACCATGACGTCTTAGTGTATTACCAACAGTAACCTTGGAAACGGTGGTCCCAGCTCTTTTCAGGTCATTGACCAGCTCCTTCCGTGTAGTTCTGGGCTGATTTCTTACCTTCCTTAGGATCATTGAGACCCCACGAGGTGAGATCTTGCATGGAGCCCCAGTCCGAGGGAGATTGACAGTCATGTTTAGCTTCTTCCATTTTCTAATGATTGCTCCAACAGTGGACCTTTTTTCACCAAGCTGCTTGGCAATTTCCTCGTAGCCCTTTCCAGCCTTGTGGAGGTGTACAATTTTGTCTCTAGTGTCTTTGGACAGCTCTTTGGTCTTGGCCATGTTAGTAGTTGGATTCTTACTGATTGTATGGGGAGGACAGGTGTCTTTATGCAGCTAACGACCTCAAACAGGTGCATCTAATTTAGGATAATAAATGTAGTGGAGGTGGACATTTTAAAGGCAGACTAACAGGTCTTTGAGGGTCAGAATTCTAGCTGATAGCTGTTCAAAAACTTACTTGCAGCTGTATCATACAAATAAATAGTTTAAAAATCATACATTGTGATTTCTGGATGTTTTTTTTAGATTATGTCTCTCACAGTGGACATGCACCTACGATGACAATTTCAGACCCCTCCATGATTTCTAAGTGGGAGAACTTGCAAAATAGCAGGGTCTTTAAATACTTATTTTCCTCACTGTACATATATATCACATGCTGTACATATGATACATGTTTAACACCTCAAAGCTGCCAGTTTTGGGCACCTGAGCAAGCGCTTAACTCACTACTGCTCATTTAGTAAATGAGATCATTAAGAGTCGCTCGGGATAAACACTTCCAACAGGAAGTGGCTATATCTCGCTATCTTTGTCTCTCTATTTTCTCTATCAAATTGTCTCTGTGTCTCTTTTAGTAAATGTCTCTGTCTCACTGTATATGTCTCTCTCTTGCTGTCTCTCTATTTGTTTCTCACTCTTTCTAAAGCTGTGTCTGTGTCTCTTTGTCTTTGTCTCTGTCTTTCCTGCTTATTTACATGTCTAACAAAGTTTTGAGTTTTGAAGTAATGCCATTAGTGATCTACGATCATATTGAACATTATAAGAAGTTTTTAAAAACAGAACAATGAAAGATCATTCAAATTGGTTGTTGGCAAATCATGGTATAACAGTGGTGCAGGTGTTGGAGATGTGGTTCTTGTACCTGAGTCACTTATCATAGACTTCGAGTTACTGAGAGAATGTACAGGAAGGAGAAGTTTTGACCCTCTACCATCATGATCTAAGAGAAAACGCTGGGCTCCTAACTATAGAAAAGCCAAGAGTCCAATAAGCAAAGGCTTGTTTGCCTCTCCTGTGTTTGTGTAATGGTCAGTGAAGTGGTTGCTGCTATCTGACTCACCTGGTTCGATTCCTACCCCTTAGCTTTCCTTTAAATTGTTTAAAAAGTTTTTAAAAAGAACTAAAAAGGGTCCTAAAAATCAGGTTCTTGCAGGAAGTCCTGTGGCTCAATTGGAAGAGCTTTACCTCTGGGTTGAGAGGTTGCCGGTTCAAACCCCGGCCAGGGCTCAAAGTTAAGAGTGTGGAAGGTTCCGGTGGCCGTATTAAGGAAGGTGTCAGAAATGGCTGTGTGGAAGGTTGGATGTGGTTTCGGAGGGCATATCCTGAAGCAGGGGGGCAATATCCGGGCATCTGCCCCCCTGGTGTCTGAGTAGCTGAAAACAGGGGGTTATGAAGCAAAAACGTTCAAAATAGTATCGACTTAGTTTTGCATATATAGGGAAAAATTCTGCCAAAAACCTATCACCCTCACTTTTTCTAAGGCTGTGAAGCAGCACGTCTTCACAGCCTTTGTTTACAGTCAACTACCTCATTGCTCACCAGACACTACTTTCCACACAGCTTACTCTGTGTGGGGACAAGCCAGATTCGAACCAGCAACCTCTGAGCTCAGCGGCAAGGCTTTTATCACAAAGCCATCAAGTCCCACAACACACCTTCTTTTTTTGGGGGGTTTATCATTTGTTTCAGGCTTCAAAGCAAGAAATTCAGACCAGACAGAAACACAGAAAGCAGGATTCGAACCCTGAACCCCACCAACAGCGAAATACCAGTCTTAACCCACTGAACCATCGGGAAGGACCGGCTGCGGCGATTGTTTAGAGCAGGTCTATCTTTTCTTACAAAGCATCAACACACGAATATAAAAGACAGCTATAGGAAGCAAACCCATGATGTGACTAGCAGGATTCGAACCCTGATTCACACCATTAGCAAGGCACCAGCATTAACCCACTGAACCATCAGGAAGGACAAGCTGGGAAGCTTGTTTAGAGCAGGTCTATCTTTCTTTTTAACCTATCAAAACAAGAATATGAAGATGTAGGAATCAGGAATTTAACCTACCTCATGACTAGCAGACATAAAGCCAGGTTTGAACCCTGACCACCAACATTAGCAAAGTACCAGCCTTAACCCACTAAGCCATCAGAAAAAAATAGGATGGAAAGCTTGATTAGAGCAGGTCTATCTTTCTTTTCAAACCATCAACACAAGACTTTAACGGTAAAGAAAGATGTAGGAAGCAAATACAGATGTAAGTAGCACAAGATGAACCCACATTGTAAATAACAGGAAGAAAGCAGGATTCGAACCATGATCCCTACCACTAGCGAGATACCAACCTTAACCCATTGAACCATTGGTAAGGACAGGCTAGGAAGCTTATTTAGAGCAGGTCTATCTTTCTTTTCAACCCATTAAAAACAAAAATATATCGCTAAAGAAAGATGTAGGAAGTGAATCCTGATCGTGACTGGCAGACAGAAAGCAGGATTCGAACCCTGAACCCCACCAAAAGCAAGAAACCTGATTTAACCTATTGAACCATCAGAGAAGACAGGCCAGGAAGGTTGTTTAGAGCAGGTCTATCTACCTTTAAACCATCAACAAAAGAATATAAAGCTAAAGAAAGATTTAGGAAGCAGGAACATAAATTACATTGCAACTAGCAGGATTCAAACCCTGATACTCACCATCAATGAGGCACCAGCCTTAACCCACTGAACCATGGAAGAGATCAGACTGGGAAGCATGTTTAGATGAGGCACAAGCCTTAAACCACTGACCGACCACTGCTGAAAAGCATGTGTGCTTTTTGGAGGGTTCATACTTTGTTTCATGCCAGCGCAGTAAGAAGGAAGGCATGTAGGAATGGCTTTGAAACCTTATCACCAGCGTGGACTATATTAAAGACCATGTTCAGGCACAAGCCTTAACCCACTGAGCTACAACAGAAGTGCCTTGTTTTGGTGGAGTTATCTTTCATTAAAGACCAGGAAATCAAAAAATTAACCCAACACAGAAAGGACATGTTTTCAGAGGGGACAAGGTCCAGAAGTTTTATTTACCAACACAGCAACCAGCTCGACCAGGAATCAAACTCTCAAACTCATCCTTGTGGGGACCCTGACATTAACCTACTAGGCTATCACATCTATCTATCTATCTATCTATCTATCTATCTATCTATCTATCTATCTATCTATCTATCTATCTATCTATCTATCTATCTATCTATCTATCTATCTATCTATCTATGATGTGAGGTCCAGTTAACAGCTAAAACAGGTAGAAGTAATAACTACTTTTTACTTAAGTACATGTCAGAGCCAAGACTACTTTACTTTACCTTAAGTAAAAAAGTTTAATCAGTACTTCAATTTTTACCAGAGTATTTTAAAACATGAGTATCTGTACTTCTACTTAAGTAAAGGATGTGTGTACTTTTGCCACCTCTGCTCAAATGAGAATGGGTTCTCCTTTGGGCTCTGGTTCCTTTCAAAGTTGTCTTGTATAGTCTGTCTAAAAGCAAATGTATAGTGTTATTTATGTCTGTACTTTTGAGAGTCATTAACAGCCGGAACCAAATTTCTTGTGTCCAATAAACTTGATTCTGATCAATTTAAATCAATTTGTTTAAAGATACAATCAATTTAAAGTGATTTTTGTTCTATAATTCTTACATTCTGCAAAGCTGCTTTGAGACAATGTCCATTGTAAAAAGCACTACAGAAATGACCTTAAAATGAATTGTAAAAAATTTATAAATAAGACGACAAAGATATTAAAAACTCACTAAACCTCATATTGTTCCCCTACAGACCCTGATGTTCCTGAGCAGTACAACCCATCCATTACTGGGCTGCTTGTGGGATTTTCCTTACAAATATAGTTAGATTGCATTTGCCTCCACTTCCATGGTGTTCCATGAGGTCATCCTTATAAGCACCACCAACCTGGGCACATAAGGTTGCCAATAGGAGTGAGGATGCTCCCATACTATGCAAGGTACCAGCAGAGAGACGTGCAGCCAAGGTTGCACATCTATTACCTGTCCATTAACTGTTTATATAAAGCTTCTTTTAAAACCAAGCCTTATATTTATTCCTTTTCATACCTTTATTATGCTTTCCTTCTCTTTATGTCATTCTTAGCTTGATCATTTTGTTCAGCGTTTTCTGGGGTGCCAGTGTCATCTCTGTGAACTATTTTAACCACGGCCGTGGTGCCTCGTCTGCATACCTGTTGGTTTCTGCATGGTTTTTCAACATTGGATTTATTGCCTTCTCCCCATCATACTGACTGTAGGACTGCAGGTCCTATAGTCTTTCGTCAAGTAAAACCAAGAAGTTTACTATGCATACAAGCATATCTTATAGCCTCTATGTGCTAAAGTTTATTATCTAATATTAAAATAAATAATATATTTTATTTTATTTAATTAGCCTTTATAAACACACCTGTGTACACTGTGCTGGAAACGTATTCATATAAAGCCTAATATTGCAACTATTTTGTGTTTATGTGTCTTGCATTATGCAATATATTTTTTTCATTTGTTTACTCATTTATTTGTTTAATTTTTTTGTTTGTTTTTTATTTATCTCATTATAGAACAGTGTTCCACTGAGAGCCATATTTTATTTGTGATTTCTATAGAAATATGTAATACCAGTTCCCATGTCATCAGGTGTGCTGTTTAAGTGGAAATGTGTTGAATTCATTAAACTAAAACATGGAAAAATTTATTAACTGGTTCATTCAGTTTTAAAACTACTCTAGGCTTTTGCAAGGAGTGGGGATGCCATAGTGCCAAAATCTTGAAAAGCTTAAATGTTCAAGAGTAAAAAAGGAAATGTCTAATTTACATTTTATCTAATCATTTTTAATTAGTTCATTTAAAAAAAGTTATTTTATTATTGTCCTTACCTATAAACAATTCACAGACATGGTCAGGTGACCAAAAAGGTGTCCTAGGGCACCAAACGGGGCAGGGAATTATCACCTTATAAGATGTTATTCAAACTTCAAATAATTTTAAATACAAATCATTTCAGATAATTTTCTAATTTAGCACAGCCAGCACAGCCAGCACAGACATCAAAACAAACAGGACAGTTAGAACAGACAGCTCAAACATCACAGTCAGAAAAAACGGACAGTCAGAGCACACATCACAGTCAGAACAAACATCACAGACATAATAGTCAGAACAAAAAAGACAGTTAACACAGTCAGCAAAGACAACAGACAACACAGACGTCACAGTCAGAACAAACAACACAGTCAGAACAAACAGAACAGTCAGAACAAACAGAACAGTCAGAACAAACAGCACAGTCAGAACAAAAAATACAGTCAAAACAAACACAGTCAGAACAAACATCACAGTCAGAACAAACAGCACAGTCAGAACAAACAATACAGTCAAAACAAACACAGTCAGAACGAACAGCACAGTCAGAACAAACAACACAGTCAGAACAAACAACACAGTCAGAACAAACAGCAAAGTCAAAACAAACACAGTCAGAACAAACAACACAGTCAGAACAAACACAGTCAGAACAAACAACACAGTCAGAACAAACAACACAGTCAAAATAAACACAGTAAAACCAAAAAACACAGTCAGAACAAATAGCACAGTCAGCATAGACATCATAGTCAAAACAAACATCACAGACATCACAATCATAACAAAAAGGACAGTCAACAGTAAGCACTGACATCACAGTCAGAACAAATCATTTTGTTTTATAATAAATTCAATTTTCATAGCACAATAAATGTACTGGATTACTGATTGTAGACTGTAAAATACTGATGACTGGTTCCATCTGTTTTGTTTGTCCAATCCTATATATTTTCTTGGGCCCATTCCCTTTTTCATTCTCTATGCTTGTACTGGTCATCTAAGGATTCTCTTATGAAGATCTTATGCTGGCTGAGATACAAATGGCTGAATAACTCTGGAGTAGCATTACTCCTTTTACACATGAAGGGGATCTATCCATATACATTAACAGTATTAGTGCCTGTGTGAGTTTAAGAGGCTTAATGCATTAATGCTGCTTTACTGCGTTACCGAATACCTGCCGCCTTGCATGAAGATTGCATTCCTGTTTCACTTGCCGGTTGTCATAAGCAACAGACAAGCGTTCTACTTTAAAATGTAATTAACAAGAGAAGGCACTGGCACTTATTCATTTAATGAACCCTCTATGATTACCTATGTTGCTTAAACAGGTTCTCATTGTTCCATTGTAAAACTCGCTATTCTTTTTGTATTTTCTACCTTTTTCCCAATTGATTCTTTATCAGTTTACTGTGAACTGACTAAAGTCTGACTGAGGGGATTCCTGTCACCACAGCAAACTGTTCCTTGGGAAATAAGAACTCCTGTCTGCCGCACAAGATTAAATGACCAGGTTCAGAGGTGAGGATGTATAGAAAGGCTACATTATTACATGCTAGAGGGGTCTGCTGGTCATCTTGCCAAGATTTCTTTTAGCCAGATTTGTGTTCTATGACTCTCCAGCTTCTTGCAGGCCTGCCTGCTCCAGAACAATAGCCCTCTGTAGTGTGATGAAACCATAGCAGCTTTGGAGCCTATCTTGGGTGATGAGATTAGATCCAAAATCCTTGGTGCTGGTTCCATCCAGTTTGGCTGAGGTTAGGGGTCACCCCCTGAGGTTATGTCTTTGCTGTTCACAGAGAGTTTGGTGCGCTAAATTGATAGAATTGGGGGGACAAGAAATGTGTTACTTGGAATCCCCAGACTTGGCATATACTTAGATTACACACAAGTACAACATGCTGGGAATACAAGACACTCAGTAAGAAATAAGTCTATACAGGCACACATTTCGTCCCGGCCTGTCTCTGGATGGTGTTCTCTTTGACTGGAGCCCACTCTTTGCAGCTGGGGATGGTTTCACATCAATGGCCTTGGAATCCATGAAAGTACAGAGCATTGAGGATGGATTTAGACTCTACATAATGTCAACAGTCTGCTTTACTGACTCAGGACTCAGTATACAGTTTGCATTTGATCATCACTGCACACCTCAACAACTTTATGAACTCTAACAGTGGCCACCAACTTGCTGATTAAGGACAAACCTAGACTTATAATAACATTCTTATTCATTCTTTATTCTGCATTATCTGCGTAAAGTTGCTTTGAGACAATGTCAATTGTTAAAAGCACTATGAAAATAAAAATTTATTTAAGTGAATTTAATTTACTAAACCCATACACTAAAACCATACATTAAGCCTATTTATTTACTAATATGGAATACTTAAACCAATAACTAAACCAATAGACTAATTCCATATACTAAAACACAATTACTAAACAAATACACTAAACCCATATACTAAACCCAATTACTAAACCATTAAACGAATCACATGTACTAAAACCTATATACTAGTCTCAATTAGTAAACAAATACACTAATCCCATATACTAAACCCAATTTCTAAACCCATGAACTAAGATTATATGCTAAACCCAGTTACTAGGCCCATATACTATGCCCATATTTTAAAACCCATATACTTAGCTCATGTCCTAAACCTGTAAACTAAGCTCATATACTTAACCCACACACTAAGCTCATATACTAATACTAATCCCAATTGCACTAAGATTATATACTAATCCCATATACTAAACCCAAATACTAAACCAATACACTAGTAAGATATATTAAACCCATATACTCGACCCAATTACTAAACCCATACTCTAAACCCAATTATTTAAGACAATTAATAAACCAATGCACTAAACCCGTATACTAAACTCAAGTACTAAACAAATATAACCCAATTTCTGTTATTAGATCACTGTTATTACACACCTTATTACATAATTAAATCACTAGACTCAATTGTCAAAGACAAATGTTGTGTCTAGACAGGGTTAAATACATGCCAAAAAAACCCACCCTGTGAAATACGTGTAAATGAAAACCTGTATGTTAGGTGAAGGTAAACCTTTTCTCACAGATATCAGCTACAAGACCAGAGCAGACACTGAAAACCTTTTACACTGTAAATTAAGGGGTAATATATCAGAAAAGTGTCTCATGGCTTTCCTCACCTTTTTGACTCTTTGGGAAAGTGGGTCACTGTAGACTGGGGCATGTACTGCATTTCCAGGGGTGGAGAGGTGGGGGGGGGTCAGGCTTCAATGGCTGTCTATATTTGTAAATCTTCTCTGGTTCTTCTGTATGTCTGTGGTTGTGGTGAGATGACTGGCCACCTGTACTGACTGGAAAATTAGCATTGCTTAGGCTGGCATGGGCTTTTTGTTTATGGGCAGTTAAATGACTTTTGTCTGAGGTTCTTCTCCTCGTCCTCCTCTAACTCCTGCCTTTTTTGAGCACTAGGCTTGGATAACCAAGGTCAACTGATATATAATATGAGTTTACGCCCCTGCTGTGAGGACCATTTAGGGGCACATGTGGAAATGTATTTCACAGAGAAGAGGTCAAATGATCTCACCTGCTGGTTTATTCAAAACATTTAATATGTAGTGGCTTTTTTTTGTTCATGGACCAACTTTGCGATTATTTCTGTATTCTGATAACGTTTACCATCAACTGCAGTAGGGATGTTAAGATTCATCGAGGCAAATCAGCATAAAAGTTGTGATGGACGAGTTTAAAAAACTGTGCATCGGACACAAGTTGGCATTTTTGCACAGGTAAAAAAAAGATATATTTTTATATAATTATTAGTAGATGCACTATACTTTTATTATTTAGAAAGTGACAATAATCTGTGACCAATCTTAGATACTGTATGTAGGTTAATTTCTCCTCACTAAACTGTTTCTTGAGCACGTTCTCTCAGCACCACTGCTGCTACATGAACATGACGTTTCACAACACTGCAGAGACCGGAAGTGTCCTGAGAGTCACATACAATAGAATATAAATTAACATGGCAGAGGTAGAGCTGCATCTTTCTGGAGACAGAACAGGAAAATAGCGTCTGTTTTTTGTAATATTTTTTCTTTCTTTTGTTTTTGTTTTTTGTACTACATAGGCTTGTTTGTGAAAGGGCCATACATTAAAAGTCTTACGACACTTCAGTAAATTGATGATTTGCTGTCTGTCTAACCCAAAGGAATAAAAATGTACTCTCTGTACCATATTGCATAGAATCAGATTTTTTTCCATTGCATCCTATTGCATTGAATCATAATAGGAGTGAATCGGATCATATCGCATCAGTAGCTGCTTTATATGTTTCTATAATGTATCATAACGTTGGCTATTCATCAAGATGCGAATCTTATCAGTTATGGAAATGCACATGCACAAGTGTTTAACATACATATACAGTCTACTCAGCCAACAATGGGCCAATAGACAAAAGTACACAAATCCTTTACTTAAGTAGAAGTACAGATACTCATGTTTTAAAATACTCTGGTAAAAGTTGAAGTACTGATTACACTTTTTTACTTAAGTGAAAGTAAAGAAGTCTTGGCTCTGACATGTACTTAAATAAAAAGTAGTTATTACTTCTACATGTTTTAGCTGTTAACTGGACCTCACATCATAGATAGATGGATAGATAGATAGATAGATAGATAGATGGATAGATAGATGGATGGATGCATGTGATAGCCTAGTGGGTTAATGTCAGGGTCCCCACAAGGATGAGTTTGACAGTTTGATTCCTGGTTGCTGTGTTGGCAAATAATATTCTGGACCTTGTCCCCTCTGAAAACATTTCAATTCTGTCCTTTCTGTGTTGGATTAATTTCTTGATTTCCTGGTCTTTAATGAAAGGTAACTCCACCAAAAAAAAGGCACATCTGAGGTAGCTCAGTGGGTTAAGGCTTGAACATGGACCTTAATATAGTCCACGCTGGTGATAAGGTTTCAAAGCCAGTCCTACATGCCTTCCTTCTTACTGCGCTGGCATGAAACAAAGTATGAACCCTCCAAAAAGCAGCTTTTTAGCAGCGGTCGCTCAGTGGTTTAAGGCTTGTGCCTCATCTAAACATGCTTCCCAGTCTGATCTCTTCCATGGTTCAGTGGGTTAAGGCTGGTGCCTCGCTGATGGTGAGGATCAGGGTTTGAATCCTGCTGATTGTGATGTAGGTTATGTTCCTGCTTTCTTTAGCTTTATATTCTTGTGTTGATGGTTTAAAGGTAGCTAGACCTGCTCTAAACAACCTTCCTGGCCTGTCTTCCCTGATGGTTCAGTGGGTTAAATCAGGTTTCTTGCTTTTGGTGGGGTTCAGGGTTCGAATCCTTCTTTCTGTCTGCCAGTCACGATCAGGATTCACTTCCTACATCTTTCTTTAGTGATATTTTTGTTTTTAATGGGTTGAAAAGAAAGATAGACCTGCTCTAAATAAGCTTCTTAGCCTGTCCTCACCAATGGTTCAATGGGTTAAGGTTAGTATCTCGCTAGTGGTGGGGATCATGGTTCGAATCCTGCTTTCTTCCTTTTATTTACAATGTGGGTTCAACTTGTGCTACTTACATCTGTATTCGCTTCCTACATCTTTCTTTACAGTTAAATTCTTGTGTTGACGGTTTGAAAAGAATGATAGACCTGCTCTAATCAAGCTTCCCATCCTATTTTTCTCTGATGGCTTAGTGGGTTAAGGCTGGTACTTTGCTAATGTTGGTGGTCAGGGTTCCAACCTGGCTTTCTGTCTGCTAGTCATGAGGTAGGTTAAATTCCTGATTCCTACATCTTCATATTCTTGTTGTGATGGTTTAAAAAGAAAGATAGACCTGCTCTAAAGAAGCTTCCCAGCTTGTCCTTCCTGATGGTTCAGTGGGTTAATGCTGGTGCCTTGCTAATGGTGTGAATCAGGGTTTGAATCCTGCTTTGTCCTTGCTAATCACGTCATGGTTTTGTTTCCTATGTCTGTGTGGCGCGAGGGGGGGAGCTGAACGGCTCGTCACACCCAAGCTCAAATTTATATACTAACCAATTCGACTACGCCACCTGGGAGGGTTATACCCAGGAAATAGAAGTAAACCCCAGAGTTTATTAGGTCACACAAGTTCGATTCCCTTATCAATAAGTGTAGGCAGGAAATGTGGGCATCATTTAAAAATACAAAGTTTATTGAAAACTTGGATTTAAAAATAGAACGAAAAGAAAATATTCTCACTGGTAAAAACAGGCCGGTGACAATTACAAATAACAAAACCAAACACGAAATATTAAACAACCAATTGCCCCCCACACTGGTTGGCTGAGGCCACTGCGAAACTGCCTCAATCTTGCCTGGGTCTGTAGAAACCCCTTCTGAGGAGATCACATGCCCCAGGTACTGCACTTCATGTTTGAAGAAGGCACACTTGGACAACTTAGCCTTCAAACCCTCCCTGTGTAACCGGCTTAAGACTACCTCCATCCGAGCTAGATGTTGGTCAACTGACGAGGAGAAAACAATGTCATCAAGGTACAAGAGGAGAGCCTGACACTGTTGGTCCCCAAACAACCTTTCCATTAATCTCTGGAAGGTGCTGGGAGCATTGCAAAGGCTAAACGGCATCCTGTTCCATTCAAAGAGCCCAAACGGAGTACAAAACGCTGTCTTAGATCTATCTGCCTCATTAACAGGGACCTGATTGTACCCACTGGCAAGGTCCATGGTAGAAAACCAACATGCCCCTGCCAGTGAGTCCAACATCTCCTCGATACGAGGGAGAGGGAAGGCATCCTTCCTGGTCCTAGCATTTAAATGACGGTAGTCTACACACATGCGTAGACTGCCGTCCTTCTTAACCAAAATGATGGGCGAAGCGTAATGGCTGCAGCTCTCTCTAATTACCTGGGTCTCCAAAAGTTGGTTGATGTGAGCCTTTACTACCTCGTACTCTGAATGAGGAATACGCCTGTACCGCTGGCGCACAGGGACCTCATCTAGTAAAGGGATGTCATGGAAATGAGATTAGTACATCCCAAATCCCCATCATGTATGGAAAACAGATGAATACCGATCTAGTAGTGCCCTCACCTTGCCTTGTTCTTCCACTGACAACACAGACAAGTCAATCGCCCTGATCTGCTCCTGTACAGGAGGGGAAACCTGCACAACTTGTGTACTCACCCTAGCTGAAACCTCCTGAACTTCAGTGACCTCTGGGGGTAAGCTCACCACCTGAACATGGTTAACAGTGCCTATGACCGTGCTATCGTACATCACTACATCTATTGTACCCACATTAACCACAAGCACATAAGCTGTGCCATGGTGCACGTGGACCAGAGCAGGAGATGCCAACGGACCTGCTGGGAGACCAGAATCTGGAGGCTCAAACAATACTGTACCACTTGAGTACTGGGCAGAACACGTTACGGCAACCAATTTCATGGTGCCCCCTGGGATGCGACACGCCCGACGTCCACGCACCTTGACTCGACCCCCCTGATCTGAAACTAGCTGGATGTCGATGTGATGGCAATGCTGTAAGGCCTGGACAACAGAAATAGGGGCCTGTGACACAACAGGTAAATCAAAAAGACTTGTGCCATGCTGACCAAAGAGCTCCCGGTAGCAGCGGCTTAGGACGTTCATTCCCAGAACACCAGGAACCTGAGCACCCAAACCACCAGGAGGCTCTCTGACCACCAGCACTCCACACCCCACAAAGTTGTACATCTAGTTCTAAATAGCCAATATAAGGAATTGAGAGGCCATTCGCAGCCCAGAGCTGTAACCAATGGCACGACCTAAGCTGTTCCTGACCCCACGACCCAAAATTCGCCAAGAAACACTTCTCCATAATGGTGGACACCATAGAACCAGTGTCCACCAGGCACCATAACCCCACCCATACACACGTCAAGTTGTGGACACGTTGACATAAAATGGGACATAAAATGGGCATCATTTAGAACACCCGAGCCTGTCTTATCCCCGACCAAGCTGTGGCCCTGCAGCTCAGCGGGAACTAGTTTTCCGACAGTTGCCTGGACTGTGACTGCAAAAAAAGGACTCTTGAAGAGCTACATACGAACTTGTGCAACCATACAATTCACGCAACGCCTGAATAATTTTGTTTGGATCCTCCCTCTTGTCCCTGGCCCGATATCGAATTTCCTCCCTCGCCTCTCCCTCCAAATAGGGGAAAAAAAAAAAAAATAAATAAATAAATAAATAAATAGAACTGCTGCTGCCCAGCTTCTGCAAAAATACAAACTATACAACACACAAATAGAAAAATAGCCACATCTTTTGCACTAAACAAGAGATCCTGCCGACTACGCCAGAATGTGGCGCGAGGGGGCGGGGGGGGTTGAAGCTGAACGGCTCGTCACACCCAAGCTCAAATTTATATACTAACCAATTCGACTACGCCACCTGGGAGGGTTATACCCAGAAAATAGAAGTAAACCCCAGAGTATTAGGTCACAAGTTCGATTCCCTTATCAATAAGTATAGGCAGGAAATGTGGGCAACATTAATCAAAAATACAAAAGTTTATTGGAAACTTGGATTTAAAATAGAACGAAAAGAAAATATTCTCACTGGTAAAAAGTCTGGTGACAATTACAAATAACAAAAACAAAACAGACACGAAATATTAAACAACCAATTTACACAACTTCCAAATAAACAAAACAAAATAGAATAATTAAATACAGGGCTGGGGTTTCCCACCGGAGTGATCAGCACTATCAAAAAGCACACTCCCCACACACACACACACACACACACACACACCTCACCGTGAACTCAGAGCACCCACTCATACACGTCAAAAAACGTCGCACGGCAAACGTCGAAATAGCACCACCAAAGACCCTTCACCCGTAGGACCCCAGCTCCTGAAAGAAACCAAAAGCAAAATAAATCTGACAAAAATGAAGGAAAAAGCGAATCAAGGTCACAATTCCAACGTAATACGATGGACAGTCACCGAAGCACAATATGGTTCACCATATACACCTCTTAAAGAAAAACAACGAAAAACTTTATTAAAAGTTTAAGTGGAAGCAAGACTCAAAAGGAGTGGCCGCGTCGTCCTTAAGCCAGCCCCGATACTTGCATGTTGCTCCACCCCAAAGTAGGCCAGAAAATACCAGTTAAAACAATCACAAAAGCAAAAAGGCAGCAGCAGAAATCCCCTTTTAAATAGTTGTAAGCCGAGGTTGTTCACTCGGTGCACAGCGGAGGAAAAGCCGAATTGCAGCAATAATCGCCCAGGACGAAAAAGGAGGATCCTATAATACAAACGACGATACAAGATATAAATGATACGAGTAATTGCACAACTACATGCCATAATCCCCCCTAACAAACCCAAACAACTTACCAAACGCAGATAGAGGAGTTCCTGAGAATCAATTCATCGCTCAGGATACGCAGCCTTCAAATAACCTGCTGTTAAACTGAAGATCAAGGACTGCACATTACTCACACCACCTGACCCGCGTTAAAGCTAAACATTGCTAAACAACTTCCTCATACCTGCAGGGATACACAAACAAGCCATTAGTGCAACGAGCAAAGAAAAACTAATTAGCCAACACTACACACTAACAGCACATACCTGAAATCACTATAGCAACCACAAAAAGGGGAGGATACAGACGTGACACACGCCAGGCTCAAACCAACCCGCTCTAAATAGTGCCTGCTTGCTACTGATTGGTGGTCAGGAGTGTCAATCACCACCTGTACCTTATTCATTCGGTCACATCTGTCTTTAGCGTTATATTCTTGTGTTGAGTCTTTGTAAAAAAAGATAGAACTGCTCTAAACAATCACCACAGCTGGTCCTTCCCGATGGTTCAGTGGGTTAAGCCTGGTATTTCGCTGTTGGTGGGGTTCAGGATTCAAATCCTGCTTTCTGTGTTTCTGGCTGGTCTGAATTTCTTGCGTTGAAGCCTGAAACAAACGATAAACCCCCCAAAAAAAGAAGGTGTGTTGTTGGACTTGGTGGCTTTGTGATAAAAGCCTTACCGCTGAGCTCAGAGGTTGCTGGTTCGACTCTGGCTTGTCCCCACACTGGGTAAACTGGGTGAAAAATAGTGTCTGGTGAGCAACGAGGTAGTTGACTGTAAACAAAGGCTGTGAAGACCTGCTGCTTTACAGCCTCAGAAAAAGTGAGGGTGATAGGTTTTTGGCAGAATTTTTCCCTATATATGCAAAACTAAGTCGATACATTTTTGAACATTTTTGCTTCATAACCCCCTGTTTTCAGCTTCTCAGACACTGGGGGGTGGCCAGATGCCCGGATATTGCCCCCCTGCTTCAGGATACGCCCTCCGAAACCACATCCAACCTTCCACGCAGCCATTTCTGACACCTTCCTTACTACGGCCAGCGGAACCTTCCACACTAGTAACTTTGAGCCCTGGCCAGGGTTTGAACCGGCAACCTCTCAACCCAGAGGTAAAACGCTTCCAATTGAGCCACAGGACTTCCTGCAAGAACCTGATTTTTAGGACCTTTTTTGGTTCTTTTTAAAAACTTTTTAAACATTTTAAAGGAAAGCTAAGGGGTAGGAATCAAACTGGGTGAGTCAGAGAGCAGCAACCACTTCACTGACCATTACACCAACACAGGAGAAGCAAACAAGCCTTTGCTTATTGGACTCTTGGCTTTTCTATAGTTAGGAGACCAGTGTTTTCTTTTAGATCATGATGGTAGAGGGTCAAAACTTCTCCTTCCTGTACATTCTCTCAGTAACTTGAAGTCTATGAGAAGTGACTCAGGTACAAGAACCACATCTCCAACACCTGCACCACTGTTATACCATGATTTGCCAGCAACCAATTTTAATGATCTTTAATTCTTATGTTTTTAAAAACTTCTTATAATGTTCAATATGAAACTAGAGGTAAGAATTGAACCAGGGAAGTCTTTCATCATAGATCACTAATGGCATTACTTCAAAACTCAAAACTTTGTTAGACATGTAAATAAGCAGGAAAGACGGAGACAAAGACAAAGAGACACAGACACAGCTTTAGAAAGAGTGAGAAACAAATAGAGAGACAGCAAGAGAGAGACATATACAGTGAGACAGAGACATTTACTAAAAGAGACACAGAGACAATTAGATAGAGAAAATAGAGAGACAAAGATAGCGAGATATAGCCACTTCCCGTTGGAAGTGTTTATCCCGAGCGACTCTTAACGATCTCATTTACTAAATGAGCAGTAGTGAGTTAAAGGCTTGCTCAGGTGCCCAAAACTGGCAGCTTGGAGGTGTTAAACATGTATCATATGTACAGCATGTGATATATATGTAAGCATATGTACAGTGATTAAATATAAAGGCTATATCAGTGCAGAGACGTGTGGACATCATTTAGAGCCTTTGCTATGTTTCCACACGGACAGTTAATGAGGTGATACCGGAGAAAATGCACCTCTTCAAGTCAAGTCAGGAAGCTTTTATATATATAAAATTATAGACATTTTACAGATTTAAATGATGTACTGTTTTCATCTGTACGATAAATAAAGACATTAATTTAAGTTTGTGTCGCCATTATGAGGGAAAAACCCACAAAACGCCACCCAGAGGGTAAATAGTGAGAATCATAGCGGATTTTAGTGTTTAATTTGAGACTCAGAAATAAAACAAAAGTTTACTGATTAAAAATATTTTTATCTGGAGGTAATTTATTTATTTTATATCCAAGTAAAGAAAGGAAAAAATTTCGTGCCGTTTAAAATAATTTTAATTTTGACCGCCAAATTTATATATATATATATATATATATATATATATATATATATATATATATATATATATATATATATATATATATATTAATACAAAACTAATTGAAAATGTTGTTACCAAATGAATGTGTTAAGGCTGAACATCCACATATAGAACACAAGCAGAAAAGATGATGATGATCAGGAATGTGTCTGTTCTCAGTCATGTTAAATCACTGACTCCCTCTGTCTCATCCACGTTAACCCCAAACTTCTTACTGCCTTCTGTGGTGAGTGAGAGTCAGGACTTTATACACCAGTGGATTGAACGCGCAATGACAGGAAATCGGTTGTTCGGCTGAAATCGGCACGCAGTGAAAATAAAAAAATAATATTTCACCAAATCAATGGATTAAAACTGAAGTAACGAGTCTGTTTTAAAAATGTAAGAAGTAAAAAGTACAGATATTTGTGTAAAAATGTAATGAGTAAAAGTAAAAAATTGTCTGAAAAATAAATAGTGGAGTAAAGTACTGATACGTATTTGTACTTCGTTACTTCCCACCTCTGCAATGGGCGTTTATTGCACTTCTCAAAAGTATTAATGAGTTTTCTGTTTAAATACCTCATCTAGAGAAATTCAAGAATATTACTTAGTAAGAATGAAACTTTTTTTCCACATTTTAGCTGCACTTCCCAAACAGTCCCTAATGTTTAAATAAATGAGAAACAGCAACCCTGTTTGAGACAATATTTTACCAACTCCTAATCCAACTTGATACAGGAGGCATAGTTGGGTCTCTAATAAAATCATGTAGCAACGTAATGTGTTGTATTAGAATGCCTGAATCTTAAAAGAAGCTTGATGGCATCCAATTTAGCTGAATCAGACATCTAGATCTACCTTACCGCACACACTATGATAAGACTTATTAACAAACTTCAAAGCCAAGCTGTAATAAAGCACATTCATTATGACCTTTCCTGGCCTCCAAAGTGTTCTTCCCAGTAGAAGTTCACCTCAAGTCCCGCTGTGTCCGCTGCTGGCACCCGACCTTCCTCCTTTCCGTGCCTGTCCAGTACTTGAGTTTGATTCCTCATGTCTCTTTCCCAGTTTCAGTGTCATTCCCCTAGTTTTAGAGCAGTACTCTTTGTTTTAAGTTGGGTTCGAAAGTCTCCTGTTTTCCATAGTCTCCTGAAGAAATTTCCCCTCAATCCCCCTGACCACCCCACACCCAGAGTTCGGGGGTGTCCCTGGCACCATGTTAGGGTCTCAGGAGCCGCCCCTGGAGGAGGGGGGAATGTCAGGGAACCACCAGTCACACCCCTCTCTAACGCTCAACACTTTCGCTCAGCCTCTACCTTCTATTAATTACCTGCACCTGTTTCCCCTTAATCCGTCCTCTTTTAAAGATCCCTCTCCCCTTCACTTGGTTTCCAGACTACCTACTGCTCCTGCGATCTCCTGAGTTTCCTATGCTCCTCGCTATGCTTCGCTACAGCTAAGTTTATTATTTCCTGCACCCCAGTTTCTGATTCTCCTGTGATTGTTCTGTTTAACATCAATAAACTACACCTTGTTTTACTCCCGGTTTACAATGTCTGTCGTATCCGTAAAAATATCGAACTTTTTCTAACACTATGTCATCACTTGCTATGTATTAGACATCTGTATTAGTTGTATCATGTCTGTTTATGTGTCTCTGTACATGGGTCTATGTGCATGGGTGTCTGTGCATCGGTCTGTAAGCATGCATCTCTGTGCATATGTCTGTGTACATGTATTTTTGTGCATGTGTTTCTGTGCATATGTCTGTGTGCATGTATCTGTGTACATGTATGTCTGTGCATATGTCTGTGTGCATGTACTGTATCTGTGTACGTGTCTATGCATGTATCTAAGCATATGTCTATGTGCATGTATCTGTGTGCATATATCTCTGTGCATATGTCTATATGTATGTGTCTATGTGTCTGTATGAATGTATCTCTATGCATGTTGTCTCTGTGCATATGTATGTTTGCATGTGTCTCTTGGTATTTCCATAAAATGAAAAACATCTGAGCTTTGTCTGACTCATTTCTTTTATTAGAATTGCTCCCCATGTGCACATTTACGTGACATTAATTACACTATACATCTCTGGATTCCTGTGTTGTTATATCACTACAACATTGTTTAATATACCTCCAGAGATATGGAATTAAGGTACAGTTAAACAGCACTGTCTGTACACAGATATTACTGCAGGTAACATTGAAATGTTTTTTCAATACCAAGGTGTCATTTGCATTTGATGTTTAGCTGTACAATGTTTGGCTAAGGTTAAGGAGAATAGTGTCAAACTAGAAGATGGAGCGGTCAGATAGACAAAATACATGTCTTAAAGCTAGGGCCACACCATTGTGGAAAATAGGCAATGATTGTTGATTTTTGTCTTGAAGTGTGTAGAACAAACATACAAACATTATATTTGTGACTAGTTGCTAAGTTCCAAACTTTCTAGGTTTGAATAAAAAAGAAATATTTGAACCTCTACTAACTTTTATTCACAAAACGAAACCAAAAAACGGAAAAATGCTGTTTTTTTCCCCAGGTTTAGAATTATGACTTGTGAAAGTGTGAACAGAACATGACCACATAGTATAATTTATTTTCCATCCAACAACTCTTCATCAGAGGGAACGTCAGTGTTAATGGGGAATTGAACGACTGGTTAGCACAGTGACTTCAGTTGCTTCTCTTTTAGTGTTTCACCACAGTGACCCTGCAGGAAATTTAAAAAAACACACAACAACTAATGAGGTCAGTGATCACTGTATGCTAACTCCTGTTACTTGATCTTCTAATGTGTTACCTGTAAAACTGTTTCATCCGCTGATATTCCAAGCGCTAGGAGCTTAGAGAAGCATTATTGCTACCAACAAGAGAACCTAAAGAATCACATAAAACAAAAAAAATTATCATTCTCCACCATCTTGTACATTTGTCTAACACTACTTTACAATTCCCTCATACAGCAATGTCTGATGGATACCTTGTGGTGTGTCATCTAGATGATCTGGCTGGTCGGGTACATCTGATGGGTTTGCTGTCAAAACACAAGATTCACTTCTTTACAAATGTACAAGTTTGAGATATTTACAACCTTATCCTAATTCTGCTCTCAAATAGATACATAAACAAGTATATGTCTGTATATACTACATGTACATATACTATATAAACGAATATGCACAATTGAACATAATATGTGGAGATTTGGTCATTAGTAAAGCCATTTCATCCCAAAGGTGTTCAAAAGGGGTTGAGATCAGAGCTCTAAGTACAACTTCATGGAGCTGACAGGTTTGGGTTTCCTACTGTAGCTCAAGTGAAGGGAAATTTTTATGCTGCAGCATCCAAAGACAATATACAGTAGTGTGCCTCCAACTCTGTGTTAACATTTTTTGACAGTTTGAGGAAGAACCACATATGACTGGGAAAGTCAGGTTTTGTCTGTATAATGAATGTATGTATGTTTTATATATGTATGTATATTCTACATTTGAATTCTTTTTAGTGGTTATCTTACCCTCAGCATTGTTCTGCAGTGTGTCATCATCAATATCTGTATCATGATCTTCATCTAAAAATGATTAAAAATAAAATATGCATGTATATAGGACATATTTCTATTAGATTTATTTATGTACATGCATTTCATAAACTCACACACACACACACACACACACACACACACACACACACACACACACACACACAAATTGACCATTAAAGAAAGAAACATTAAAATTACTTGATTGATGAAAAGTGACAAAAGTAAAAATAAATAAAAGTTTACTGAAATATATTTAATGATAATCAGACATTGTTTTGGAATTGTGGTTCAATAGATGGAAAAAAAATATATAAAATAAAATAAAAACAAGGAAATTGGCCTGGACAAAAATAATGGTTCCACTAGAAAAGATTGAAAATAATTTGACCATAGGGACATGTTAAACTAAAGTGTGTTCTTCAATTCGCATCACATGTGTTTGAAATGTTAAAAGTAGTCAGTGTGCTGTATCATGGTGTGCACCAGTTATTTCAGTGACCATTGGATGGTTTTCTTTCTTTAATTAAAGAGTACCAGCAATTTTGTCTATATATATATATATATATATATATATATATATATATATATATATATATATATATATATATAATTTTGTTCTTTTCACAGCAAAAAAGAATTCAATTTTGACGTGTGTGTTTTTAAAAAAGTAATAAAGTCTGATATTGCACTGCTGTATAATTTACCCAGCACTTTAATATAAATGACAAAGAATAACACTTACCAGTTGTGTCTACATCTGTGACATCATCGGTGGTGTCCTCTAAAATTGCATTGAAAACAAAGATTCAACGACTGCACTATACTACGTCACAAAAAGCAAAAAAAAAGAGGGATGGTCTGTTGCATATTTCAAAGCTTATTCGTAATAGAATTACCGTGCGATTTCGACTCGGTTGCATCTCTGGAGTCATCGGGGTCATGTTCATCTTCAAAGACCAAAAGTAACATTTTTAATTCAGGCATCACGAAAAACAGATTGTTTTGTTCATATGGGGGAAGCACTAGCTCAGTGGTTTGACATTGTCTTTTGACAAAAAATCATGAGTTCGGATCCTAGCACCTCCACCGTTGCCACTGCTGGGCCCTTGAGCAAGGCCCTTAAGCGTCAACTGTTCAGTTGTAAAAAAATGACATGATAGTTGAGTTTTAAAAAATGCTTGTCATGTATTTTACAGCACAGTGAAATACAAAAATTTTGTTTGAATATAAATGTAGAAAGGACATTACCTATAACCAAACACCCTGGGGCTCATGATATTTCTCACTCCTCAGTGTTTGTCATTTTTTATGATTTATAATCACACTCTTGGTGTCACCCAAATAAGGATGGGTTCCCTTTCGAGTCTGGTTCCTCTCAAGGTTTCTTCCTCATTTTAAGGAGTTTTTCCTTGCTACACTCGCCCCAGGCTTGCTCATCGGGGATAAATACACATTATTCTCTTATATTTACATTTTTGTTCTATAATTCTTATATTCTGTAAAGCTGCATTGAGTTGAACAGGAAGCTGGGGTTGTAGCACAGGGTCAGCCATGATACAACCCCCATGGAGCACCAATTGTTAAGAGCCTTACAAAAGGGTCTAAGAGTGGCCACTTAGTGATACCAGCGATTGAACTCCTGCTCTTTAGTAACCCAGAGCCTTAACCACTGAACTACCACTTTGCAAGATGATCTGGCTAAGGTGTCTGCCAAACAATATAAATGTCTCACCACTGGAGTCACCCTGTGAGTCCTCAGCTGTTTCCAGTGATGTTGTATCTGAACAATATTTGCGTAGAAAATACATTAAGCACAGTCATTATGCCACTGACTTACTTCTCCTGCAAGCAACGATAGCCTGAGCATTACACTTACCAGGAGTCTCAATGTCCGAACTATTGGCACTGACGTCTGAAACTATAAAGGAAAAGCATTACTGCAATTTTCTGCATTATGTGGACAATATTTGTATCATTCAGAATTGAAAATGTACCTTCTCCATCTTTCTCGGTGCTGTCCTTGTCAGCATGGTCTGTACTGTCTGAGCTGTCTTTGTCAGTGGACTCAATACTGCTCCTCTCTCCATCCTGGCTGTCTTCTTTGCTTGACGAGTCCAACGAGCCTGGCTGAGATTCACTCTCCGATTCATCAGACTTGTTCTTAGTCTCGTCATCTTTTTTCTCCTCTCCAGTCAGTTCCTTCTCATTGCTTTTGTCATTGCTTTTGTCATCTCTGGAGTCCTTCTCGCTGTCTTTACTATCCTCATCGTCTTTGCTGTCCACATCATCGTCCTTGTCTTTGTCTCCATCACTGTCTCCATCGCTGTCGTTTTTCTTACTGTGTTTATCCTCATCTTTATCTCTATCCTCCTTATCACCGTCTTTATCCTCATCTTTATCGCTGTCCTCCCTATCATTGTCTTTGTCTTTGTCTTCATCTTTATCACCGTCCTTTCCATCACTGTCTTTCTCATCATCTTTTTCACGATCCTCCTTATCACTGTCTTTGTCCTCATCTTTGTCATCATCTCTCTCTTTATCGTTCTCTTTGCCACTGTCATTACTGCTGTCTTTGTCAGTCTTCTCAGAGCTGTCTTCGCTCTCGGTCTTGCCTGAAGAACTTGCTGTCTCGCGCTCAGTATCATCATGTTTGTCATTATCATGTTTGCTCAGCTTGTCCTTTTTTTCTGATGAATCTTTCTCATCCGCATCTTCTGTGTCTTTAGACTCGACAGTGTCTCCCTCAGCGCTCACAGCTTTGTTGCCAACTTTGTCCTTGTCCTCTCTGTCTGAGATTTTGTCCACATCTTGCTCTGTACTGTCCTTGTTTGTATCAGAGCTGACTTCTGACTTGTGCTTTTCAGCTTCTGAAAATGTAGAAATACATACATGATGTCAAGTGAAGATGAATTGATTTTCCCCTGAGGTTCTGAGGTAAAATTGCAACAAAACATTATCATTTTAAACAAACCTGTCATTTGAATAATGTATAATGTCTAGACACCAGAAACACAATATCCTGTTAAAAAGCACAATATTATTCACTGGTCAGAGTAATGTGTGGCTTAAAAAAGTTTTTTTTTTTTTATCAGGACTAATAATTAATAATTCAATACAGCCTATAAACACAGTAAAGCATTGCTCTGCCAATCTCTAAACAGTTCAATTAATAAAATTAGATTCAGTAACGTACTCTATTCCTCTATTCAGATCAGTTCAGGGGGGCGCGTTACACAAACATTAGCAGCTTCTCTGTGTCTTGTGTTTATTGATGCTAATATCCCCCTCCCACACACTCACACTCATGCACACACACACACACACACGCATTCAATGTTGAATTTATTGTTTAGATATAGAATTCAGGTGAAGTATGAATATCGTTGTTTCAAGCATTAATGAGTTATTGAAGTTTTTGAGTTTGAAAGATTAGCTCGTACATCATGCTAGTCATGCTAAGGATGGAGACCATGCGGTCTTGGAAAAAGCATGGTAATGCTAATAAGTAAATGTATGTGTTTTTCCCAATTAATATAATTATTTTTGGTCAAGTTACAGTCACAGTTCTGTGTTTAAAAAAAGTATGTATTGTTCAGGCAAATGTGCTATGAGTTATAGAAATCAACACAAGGAGAATTAAGTGTTGTGATTTTGTGTTTATTTGAGTTTTTTATTTTTCACTCACTAAGGACATTTGAGTGTATCTTGGTGCAGCATGTTAAAATAATTACTTTTTAATGTCAAATTCAACTGAATTCTCATTCAATTCATTCAGGTTTGTTGGATTGTTCAACTGTTGACTGTTATTACATTTTCACTGACTGTGATTTTAAAAAAAAAGTTTGACAAAGACATTCCACAGACGCTACTAAAGCAGCATCTTGATGAATGATAAATTATGGAGAATTAAGAGCCCAAGGGTGGCAGCTTGGCAATACTGGGGCATTAATCCCCAAATATTCTAATAATTGTAACCAACTGCGCTACCATTTCCACAATTCTATACATTATATGAATGAGAATACCTTGAGAATCCTTGTCTGGCTCATCCAGTAACTCAGTCTCCTTACTGGAAGAGGTCGTATCTGAAACAGTACACAGGTGTGTCACAACTTAATAATGAATGTATGGTAAATGATCACATTTTCCCTTGATTCCTTCACATGGTACAGTAGTGATCTATGAAGTTTATTATGTTTTTCCAGTTGAATCATAAAGGTGTTTGCATAAAAGAGTACACACTTACTGTTCAGTATAATGATCCATGTTATCAATTCAAAATGCAGTTTCGGAAAATATAAGGTCTTCTATGCTTCATATTTTAATCTACTCAGATTAAAAAATTTAACTACTCAGGTTTCACATGGTGTTTAAAGTAAGAATCCTTTATTAAACGGATTCTTACTTTAAGCACCATGTGAAACCTGAGTAGTACGGCTACATAGAGGTTGTTACTTCTTGTCATTTCATCATAAACCTAGAGAATGGTTTTGAAGAAACTCTTTGACTCTGTGATAATGTCTTACCTTGAGAGTCCTTTTCAGTGGATGATATGAGGGTTGAGTCGATGTCTGAAATATTAAAAAATTTACAAATTCAATTTCCCATTCTATTTAATTGTTTTGTTTGATTTATTTAGCTGTTTATTCTTACCAGCAGAATCTGTTTGTGTGTCTGTGTCATCTGTAGAAGTAATCAAGCAATCAATCAACCAACCATTTAATCACTCAATCAATCTATCACTCAATCATCCAAACAACTAATCAAACAAATAATCATTTAATCAATAACTCACACAATAACTCAGTCAATCAAACAATTAGTCAATCAATTACTCAATCAAACAAACAATAATTCATTCACTTAATCAATTAGTCAATCAATCACTAAATCAACTAATCAAACAATAAATCAATCAATCACTTAATCAGTTACTCAAAGAATAAATCAATCATTCATTCACTCATTCATTTTATCAATCAAGCAAACAATCACTCAATAAAGTTTTGAAAAAAAGATGTGATCTGTCTCTCTCTCTCTCTCTGTTACCTAGTTTCTTTTCTGCTGATGCTCGTTCGGCCGTGTCCTCTGTGGTTGGAGAAAATAAAATGAATTCCATCAAAGAATTCCTCCTTCCTGTTTAGTTTTTTATTTTCAGTGTGACAGAATGTTAAAACTTTGCACTCACCTGAAGGATCTTTATTACTCTCATCAGCTGAGTCTATTAATCAGAACAACCCAACACATAATCAATAACTATTTTGAAACTAATATTTTTATGTTATATAAACAGAGTACTGGACTTACCTGGTTTGTCCAAGTCTTTCTTGTCAACTGCAGATTCAGAGGAATCTAAAGTGAAAATAAAGTTTTATTTATCACACATATTTTTATGCATAATCCCACTGTATAAAATAGTTTTGTGTTAAAATTAGTGCTGAAATATATACTGTATAAAATGGTACTAATTCTGAAGGAGTGGACTCCTGTGCAGTAAACTGATGCTTAATGTTGTGAGCTTGGAAACAAAGTTTTTCCAATTTCTATTTTCTTTCTTACCCACTGAATCTGCACCTCTGGTGGTTTCATCCTGGTCTGAAAAAAAAATCATTGTATTTTATAAAGCAGCTTTCACTGAGTATAATAGTAGTTTGTGCTAGAGAGCATGTTTTAGACACAAAACCATGAAAAGGTTGAACGTTACAACATCTTCCAAAATTTGAAAAAACAGTAGGTCAGTGGTTAAGACTCTGGGTTGCTGATTAAAAGGTTCAGGGGTTCTAGCCCCAAGTAACGCCAAGCTACCACTCTTGGGCCCCTGATCAAGGCTCCTAACCCTTTGTCCTCCAGTAGTGCTGTATCATGGCTGACCCCAGGTTCTCAACATTGCTGGGATATGCAAAGAAGAAATTCCACTGTGCTGTAATGTACTCATGACAAATGTGTCTATCTCTCTATGTGTTTTTAGTGTCCAGGGATGAGTGGTTTCACCACGTGGTGTGTTTTTTAAGCAGCAGAACCCAACTGGTGTAAATCAGGACAGTAAGGTAAAAAACTTGCACTGCAATGCAACAGCTTGCTGAACTAGTGTATGTTAAAGTATACGATTATAAGGTTTGTTGGGCTTTATGGCTTCATATAATCTTTTTTATGTTTTCATTTACTGTTTTTTTGCCACAAACCAATTGAAGCGATGCAGAATAGCAGGTAATAAGAAAATGGATAGACATCAACTGCTCAGTGTCAGAGCCTAACATGACTCTAAATTCTATTTAAACAGTTATTGATTCTTTGTTAGATTAACAGTTCCAGCATTTAGCAGACATTCGTACCCTGAGCAGTTGATAGTTAAGGACTTTAGCCTGGCAGCTTAGTGGGGGTAGGATTTGAACTCACAACCTTCTGATCAGACAGGCAACATTTTAACCACTGAGCTACCCCTTCCTCCCCTGCGTATAGGTTTTATAATGTATAATTAATAAGTTATATAATGAATGCAAACAACGTGTTTATCTGTTTCTGTTTTGAGTTATTATACAGATAAATATTAAACTTAATAATTGTTCAAATCTAGTCTAAAAATAAGTGCACTCTTTTTTGCAAGTTCACTTTTTTGTATGTTAACAGTGAAACGATGGTGTTACTGATACTGTCTTAAAATGGTTATTTTCTTAATTATTTTAACCCAATTTTCTCTCCCTGTGCTTCTGAGATCTTACCTGGCTTTTCAGTTGTATCCACTGTGTCACTGGCTGTGCCTGAAAATAAAACAAAAATAACAGCTACAGCCAATGGGTTGTTTTGTTTTGCTGTTTTCTTACATCCTGCTGTGCTGTCTGTATCCTTTCTTTAAATTGGGAACTTTGTCCTAAGTTACTTATTCATTTCATTTATTATTATTATGTTGTTTTTTTTTTACTTTCACTCTAGTTATATGCGATCAAACATACCTTCTGTTTTCTCCGCCGAGTCTTTTCCATCTGTAGTTCCTGCAAAAGAAAAAAAAAAGCTGAATCAATATGATTAGAAATATTAACAATTCAATCCCATTGGGAATATGAAATATCAGATTAATCAGAAATATCATCTAGTCAATCCCATTTTGTATGTAAAATATCAGATTAATTAGAAATATCACCAATTCAATGCAATTTTTGAATGTGAAATATCAAATTATCAAAAATATCACCAAATCAGTTCTTTTTTTTTTATGTGAAATATCAGATTAATCAGAAAAATCATCAATTCAATTTTATTTTTGAATATGAAATGTGAGAATTCATTAGAATCAACACCAACTACATCCCATTTTCTATTTAAAATATAAGATTAATCGGAAAGATCACCAATTTTAATTCAATTTTGTATGTGAATTTTGAGATATCAGAATTATTGCCAATTCAATTTGATTTTGTATGTAAAATATCGTATAAAACAGAAATATCGGCAATCTAGCCTGATTTTATATGCAATATGTCAGATTATTACGAATTATTACCAATTCAATGCCATTTTGAATGTGATATATAAGATTAATCAGAATTATCACCAATTCAATCCAAATTTGAATGCAAAATATCAGAATAATCAGAAATATTATGCAATCCTAAACATGAAATATCTGATTTCTTTTGTGGCCCAACACTGGTACAGTATTACTTTGACACCATTCAGGCACCGGTGCTGAAAACTCAACTGTAAATCTCGAGTGCTTTTATTTAACTTGGACATGAGTCACTAACCTGAGTCTCCATTTTCAGGCCTAATCGTTGGCTGAACTACATCGTTGACACATAAGAAAGAGAAACAATGGTTTAATTGTTAATGCTTTAAGGTGTGACTGAATACTTTGTGTTAATTACATTGAGGATCTTTAGCGTGTGCTTTTTTAGTCCATCAGCATCACAAAGTGATGGTACTAAGTGATTTTATTGTGGACGAGTTTTGTCGTTATGTTTGAATGTAAATTTGCATTGATTTTCCTTTGAGCTTGTAATGAATTTTAGCACTTACCAATCAGAAAGTCTAGCAGTGCCTGTGCTTTCTCTAAAAAGAGAAATCATGTAATGGTGTGTGATTAATTGCATTTTACATGGAATTGCATACGTTCAGGATAAAGTCAAGATTTATTGAACTTTGTAGCAAAAGCGCTGACATTAATCATGTTTCTTTTATATAAATTGGTTTATTGTATATACATATTAACTGCAGTATTAATAAAACTGAAAAACAGAATATAAAATGTCCATCCTTACCATCATTGTCTGTGCCATCTAGAGGAGAAAAAACACAGGGAAATAAATATACGTGAAGGATCTTAGTTTCATTATCTATAAGGAACAGGATCCTATAGACAACCAGTTTACTGAAAAGGCTTAAGCGAACAAAACGTCTTTGTGTGCTCTGGATGAACATGAGGGCTCTGATTACATTCTCTTTGGGGGAAGAAGTAAGTCCCCCCTGAAAGAGAGGAATTGTTGCACCTTTCAAATGCTACAGCAGTACATTGTGAGTGGCTTCACTGAAACGATAGTCATGTAATAATGCACCGATGAAGGATGAGCCCGCATCACTAAACCACTTCATTACTTCATTAGCCCAGACTTGGGATAGGTGTTCTCAGATAAATTCATGCACATTAATGCATTTCCTTACCATTTATTGGTGCAGAAAGAGTGACAGCCATAAAAATGAGGTTCAGGAGAACAACCAATGTCCTAAAAAGAGGGGGGAAAAACATATGCTGCGATAAATTTTCAAATGAAATGAAATGCTGAGGTAAAAAAATGTCAGAAACTGTTCTGTTGATATCTTGTCTAGCATTTATTATTATAATTTCTGTGAACTGCTTTTTTTAACTATTTATTTTGACCCATTTGTCTCATTTTTACTTCATATTTATCCCATAAATGAATTAAATTGCATGAATTTTAGTTAAAATTGGTTACAATTTATTTCCAAGAGCTGCTTTATATAGTGTGGTTAAAAAGAGTGGTCTCAGTCCCATTTCAACAGTACAACAGCTACTGATTTATTATTAACAATTAAAAAAAATATTATTCAATAATAATTTGCATTCTATAAGATTAACAGACAATAAGCAATAAATAACTTGAAAAAAATTAGTATGACTCCATGTTCAAACTAAAATTGGATTACCTTTAGGAAATAAAAACTAAAAAGACAACTCAGCATGCTGCATTTAGTCAATTCAAAAGCAATATTGATTGCAAGTACAGTACTTACCGTGCCTGCATTGTGCCCGAATAATAGAGCAGTGTGAAAGAGAAGGAGGGTGAGACAGTCTCGACAGTTCTCTGTGCTCTCCCGTAAATCTGAATCGTGGATGGAAAATGCTGTGGAGCTTTTATACCCCTAGCCCACCCTGAACTCAAGGGGGCAGAGCCTGTGAGACAGAGGTGTCACACGGGAACGACTTGAGCTGAATTCATTAAAACAGGGTTAAGAGCCAGTGCTGTACTCCTGTTGTTTGTGTTACCAAACAGATCTTTTAACTGGACTTTTCTGGTAGGTTTCTGTTATTGTCATACCCATATCCAGCCCCCATATCCAATTATCCCACTGCAAGTATACATCACTGCTTGGATCTCTGATTACTGTTTATGACATCACATTTACATTTATAGGATTTTCCAGACACCCTTATCCAGAGCGGTTTACAATTATGTCGTTGATACAACTTGAGGGTTAAGAGCCTTGCTTAAGGGCCCCACTGTGGCAAACACTGTGGTGGTGCTGGAATTTGAACTCATGACCATGTGTTCAGAAGTCCAACACTTTAACAACTGAGCTCCCACCTCCCCTATGACATGTTGTTGTTGTTGTTGTAAATGTTGTTTTTTCTTAGTTCCTGTAATCTTAATGTTCTAAGAAACTGCACAAAGAACTTCGGGCAGCAAGTGTTCCTGCTGTTCAGTGTGAGATTAAGTGCTGGCCTTTTTGGCGGGGTTTCAGAATTTCCCAAGCTGGGCTGGGGTCCATCAAGCCATCCTGAAATCTGAATCTGTAAGCTGATCTGCTGTTGTGACTTTTGTGATCATCTGAAAAGGGGGACAGTTCTAGAATCTGTCTTCTGTAACTTCAGGCATTGGGTGTAATTGGTTTCTAATCTGTACCAGAGTGGGAATTTCAGCATCAGAATCACTTTATTAAGCAGAAATGAAATGAAATAGAATGAACAATTAATAGATTCATGGTATTCTTAGTCTTTATTCTAAAGAATCATTATTAGAATGAATTTATTGATGGACAAGTCTACAGGCAATCCAATAAACAGTACATAAATGGTCAGTCTGGTGAAGTGTATCTGGTGAAGAGGTGTGAAGATGCCATTCTTACAAACAATTTGCATTTCAGTTACATAACAGCCACATTCTCTCAGTGGGTTATGTAAAATATATGCATACATGCATATTCATATGCTTTTATGCCACTTCAATGTCAAAAATTTTAAAGTTGACAACATAATGATAAAACTCACAACAGATTTAAAAACCATGCATAGTTATGAGTGGTGTGAAAGTCTAATGTCAGTTTCCACTGTAAGAACTTTCAAAGTATCTTGACCTAGTGGATGTTTATCGCAACGTGATGAGTTTTAATTTTATATACTTTTCAATTTAATTGAATTAACTTTTTTTTGTAGAGCACTTTTAACAATGGACATTGACTCAAAGTGGTTATAAAGCTGTATAAAACGATAAAGGAGGTGATAACTCAGTGGTTACAGCATTGGATTTTGGATTAGTAAGTCACAGGTTCGAAACCCACCACCACCAAGATTCCACTGCTTGGCCCTTGAGTAAACAAAAGGAACCAGACTCAAAAGGAACCCCATCACCCAAAGTCCATTCATTATAATTTCATCATTGTTAAGGTGTTTAGTGATTAAATGTAAAACTGTTCATGCCCCTTGTGCTCCTTGACTGTTGATATTAGTTCCAGTCCAAATTCATACGCAAAGTTGTTGATTTGCTAAATAAATTCATAGATCTTTTGGCTATTCACGTGTAACAATCCCCAGCTGCACAGAATAGTCTCCAATTGAGAGAAGTCCATCCAGAGGTAGAGCGAAGAGAAAAAAGACAGTAACACTGATCACTGGTACCTAGGGAGCATTTAGTGTTACAGGTTAAAGTTATCCTCAGTTATTTTAGATGACGTCTTTCCTTTGTTATGTTGTTTTGATCATTTTAAGATTGGATTTAGCATACAAATAGTGATTAGATAAGTAACATCAATAGGGCAAGATCACATGCTGTGTTTCATCACTATCATATTTATCTTAAGGTCTGATACAAGGTTTGTTATGTTGAAAAAGTAGTTGAAAGTCATGTAGGCTTGAGGGCAAGATGACAAGATTTTTACTGATGACACACAAAGTGTATCTGTGTTTAGAACCAAATTTCTTTTGTGGGAATTTGCATCCTACTGAGACAAAAGGAATTACAATTACTGAATATGGTTCCTGAATTCTAAATGTAAAAAATAAGTGTAGAGCATTCAGGGAGAAATGTAGAGTTTTTATTTGTTTGTTCATTTGAGTTTTAAAATCTTGTTACTAGGAGGAGAAGACATTTTGTGTTTTTTGTCTTGTCCCTCTGTGATTCTGTCCAAGATATATTTAAAACACAAGGTGAAAATGCTTGAAGGATCTATATGGAAACCTTTGGATTTTGGAGGTTATCAGTACAGAGATGTTGCTTACACATTCATGTTCAAGATTCAAGATTTTGTCACAAACATAGTTATATACAGAATACAACTTGCAGTGAAATATAAACCTGATCGGCTGCTCAAAAAATTGTGCATAGATAAAAGGGACAAAACATTTTAAATAAGAGAAAATATCAAGTCAAGTCAATAAGCTTTTATCGTCATTTCAACCATATATAGCTGACGCAGTACACAGTGAATTTAGACAATGTTTCTCCAGAACCTTGGTGCTACTTCACTAAACATAGTGCTTCAAAAAAAAAAAAAAAACACACACACCTAAAGTCTAAAGAAAAGACTAAAAAAGAATTAGAGAGAAATATATAAAAAAATCTATCTAATCATAATAAATTGGTAGGTAAAAATAATGCACATATATTTAGATGTAGAAAAGGGAAGAGCAAATCAAAATAGTCAAAATAACTGAGAAAATGTGTACGCTTGTGTGTATGCTAATATACTAAATCTATACTAATATAATTAATAAAAATGTGAAGGTTAATGAAGGTGTGTTAAAATGAAAAACTTTTGTTTGAATCTGCTTAAGTACAGGGCTAGTAATTTGCCTCATGCTAAGACCAATACAGCGTTCCCAGGATGGTGGAAGGAATTCTAGCGGCTTTGGTTAATCTCTTTTTTGCTACACGAGTAATCAAAGTAGAAAAATATTTCGGTCCGTTTAAACAACTAATAACATGACGCACGAACGCAGCAGGTGAAAGTGGAAAACTGGCAGTGATCCAGTTTGTTCATGCCCTTAAAGCATGAAGTCAGAGCCGATAGCCAATCTCTCTCAGTCTCACAACACATATGAGAAATATGAGAAGCTAAATGAGAGTCTTACAACCTTTACTATGTTAGCAACTTTTGTTGCTTTTGTTGTGTTCGGGAATTACCAGGGGATTATATCTGAAATCTGGGAGCTGTAATACTGTAGGTGTGTAAAGTGTCACAACGATAAGGCCATAAATTTGTTTACTTATAGTGGGAAGTAGCACAGATAAAGGTTCTGTTTTAAATACCAGCCCAAAAAAAAGACCCTTCTCAATTAATCCCAGACCTCCTCAAGATCTTCTGATTAGTGATCCAAGACAAATACAAGATTAACATACCTGGGCAAACCTGCATCTTAAAAGAAGAAAGTAAATCTATTAAGACATTTTTAAATAGATTCATTTGTGCTTTTTTCATACCATCATAAAGAAAAGGCCACACTGCTCCAGAATACACATTTAGGGAAGGAATACAGGATCAGCCTACACAGCAAGGCTTCATAGCTCAGTGGTTAGAGCACTGGTCTTGTAAACCAGGGGTCGTGAGTTCAATCCTCACTGGGGCCTTCAGACATATTTTGGAAGATCATGGGTTTCTGCCCCTCCACTGCCCTCCTTCTTATTCACACACATGTACACCGTCTTACTCCTACTGACTTTCATTTCTCTTCTCTCCAGCACGTATCTCCACCTCTTCAGGCTTTTCTCCACCTGCTCCATACTCTCACTACAAATCACAATATCATCCACAAACATCATAGTCCATAGAGACTCCTGTCTGACCTTGTCCGTTAACCTGTCCATCACCACTGCAAACAGAAAAGGGCTCAGAGCCAAACCTTGATGCAGACCAACCTACACCTTGAACCAGTCTGTCAGTTCTACTGCACACTTCACTGCTGTCACACTGTCCTCATACATGTCCTGCACCACCCTCACATACTTCTCTGTCACACCAGACTTCCTCATACAATACCTATATTGTAATATTGTGGTTAACAAAAATAATTTGTGTGGAATAATTCTCTCTACCACCAGATAATTCAATTAATTGTTTTGACATTGATCCCACCATGGATAAAATCAGTGGTGGATGAAGTACACAAACCATGTATTTGAGTTAAAGTAAAGACATACTAGGTAAAAGTGCTCCCTTTAAACTTTCACTTAAGTAAAAGTACAAAGATTTACTCATTAAGTATCCAAATTACTATGATTTATTAGGGCTATAATGTTTCTATTATCATTTTTGTTACAAGACTCTTTGCTTAATCAACTCAGTTTATGTGAAAAGATTTTAATGTTACTCTTAGCACACATATCTATTAACAGAATGATGTTAAGTAGTCAAACACTGATTGATATTTTTTACAATTCTCATCAGCACAAATCCTATTTTTCAACTACCTAAAAAAATTATGCAAATAAGGTCACGGGTGTTGTGGCAAGTTTGAGTCAAACGTTTTATAATTTATTCCTCTCCAAATATGTTGCTTGCTGTTGAACTGACACCAAACTGTATGTTGGTGCTAAGTAGATACAACCAAGCGGCAATCAAAACAAGTTCAAAACTGAGCACAAGCTTTACCCTGATTGGTGGCTTGACCACTTAAGTTTTAATAAATAAAAAGGAACGACTGATTTTGCAAAATGTAGTGGAGTAAAAAGTAAGATATTTAAATTTGAAATGTGATAAAGTTAAAGTAAAAGTAAAACCTTCAACACAACACATACTCATCTACTATGTGAGGTAAGCTCTACACCCATTTAAAGCCCCTGAACTAGACAATAGTCCTGGCAGAATGCTTAAAGGAGGTGCAGATGAGCTGCTAATAGTTCTTATTAACATATTCAACATATTCAGACATTTCTTTTTGTTCTATTGTTCTGGTAAAATGGCAAGTTCCACTAAATATGACAACTTAAATAACATTCAAACAAAATTACCTAAACGCAACACTTCTAATAAATTTTACATTTACACTTTCTTACATTCTATTTTATTAATTTTGATTTCTATTATACTACTGCCCCCACCCACTCACTGTCTGGAACACTTTTTTTTCTTTAAATTTACATATACGTCATTGGCAGATGCTTTTATTCAGAACAACTTACATTAATCACACTTGAACAGTTCAGCAATCAAGGGTTAAGGGCCTTACTCAAGGACCCAGCAGTGGCAGCTTGGTGGTGGTGGATTTGAACCCATGGCCTATCTGAAGTCCTCTTCACTTAGCTACTTGATAGTTACAGTAGATAGATAGATAGATAGATAGATAGATAGATAGATAGATAGATAGATAGATAGATAGATAGATAGATAGATAGATAGATAGATAGATAGATAGATAGATAGATAGATAGATAGATAGAACTTTATTGTCATTGCATAGTACAGGAACACAGCAACGAAATGCAGTTTGGCATCTACCAGAAGTGCAAAAAGTAGCAATTGTGCAAATAGTGCAGATAAATATGTAGCATATTTACAGCATGTGATATATATGTAAGCATATGTACAGTGAATAAATATAAAGGCTTAGTACTGAGGACTTAGCCACTGTAAATAACGAATTCCATTTACCTGTATTACTCTTATTTAGTATTTCTTTTGTGTAATTCTCCTTAAAAAATAAACAAACAAACAAAAAACACTGTTGGTATGAACATTTTTTATTTGTAATTTGTAATTTGTAATGCCCCTGTGCACAAAGTAAACTCCTTAAAGATATGCTTTACATGGTTTGGAGAGGAAGATCTTGAGTGGCCTGCTATCGAGCTCTGATCTCAATCCTACTAAACACATTTGGGATGAATTGGAACTCTGACTGCACCCCAGGTCTCTTCACCTACATCAGTACCTGCCTTTACTAGTACACTTGTGGCTGAATGAGCACAAATCTCTACAAGCACACTCCAAAATCTAGTGAAACATCTTACCAGAAGTATGGAGGGAATTATATATAAGAGAAAATTGTGATTAGACCAGGTGTCAACAAACTTATAGCAATATAGTGTATGTTTTGTTTGAAGTATTGAACTTAAACACATTTCATATTCATTACTGAGTTATAAAATAAATAATTAACATAAAGAAAAGGGGAAAAAAACACGCCCTGGAAACTACTGCACTAATTGAGTGACTTGGTGGAGAACAAACGCACTAAACTCACAAGAACGAAAGACGGAGTTGTTCAATGTGTGCAGGTGAATTCTGAATCTGCATTTGCGATTTGCGATACAAATGACATTATAACGGCCAATTTTGTTTTGCTGCTTAACTCAGTGCATAACTCACAATTGACTCGAGTCTAATGTGAGTTTTTATAAATTTTTGTTATTACACTTTAATTTGGAAAAGTGTTCCTTCAATTAAAAACAACTAGTTTGAGATTTATGTCTACTTGTCCTTTTTTAACCTACAATAGAATCCCCCCTTCTCGCCGCCCCGCACTGTTATATAAAATAAATGAGTGAATTTTACTCTAAACAATTTAAAAATAAGCTACCTTTTACTTTAACTTGAGTACCATATTTTTCGGACTATAAGCCGCTACTTTTTCCCCACGTTTTGAACCCTGCGGCTTAAACAACGAAGCGGCTTATTTATGGATTTTTCCTGGGGTTTTCCAGGTTTCACAAACTTCAAGCCAAAAAAATGAACCCCATAACATTAGACCAATAAAATTTCCGAACGGAAATAAAAAAACGCACCTCGACTGTGTTCTGAGCTGCACGGCATCGGGAGAAAAAACTTTTTTTTTTAAACGCACGATGATGCCAAAAGATGAACGAGAGAGAAATAGTTGTGAAAGGAAGAAGGAAGACAGTGAACAATGACTTTCTTGGTCAGCTACTGTTTAGATACAAGCCGCTGTAGCGCATTGAGTCTGGGTGAAGGGAGAACTCGAGTTGTAACTCCAGTTGCAACAGAAATCATATAAGCACAGACAGGTTTCCAAAACTCGTGTTTTTTTATGTTTCTTGACAACAACTTTACGGGTTAGTCAAAGAAACTTAGAAATGAGCATCAGAAAATAATAAGGACATATTCCTCGGTCTCCACACATGCAGTAATAGCGGAAAAATGCAGTGGCAGGCTATTCCCAAAATACCGCTCTGCTCCTAAAAGAAGCGCAACATATTTTACCCATTACACCATGTAACAGACACTGTCTTTCGTTAAAGCCTGTGTAAAGTTCATTAGTTTCAATGTAGACGGCTTATAGACAGGTGCAGCTTTTTTATGTTTAAAATAAAAATCTTTGTCAAATTCAGTGCGGCTTATATATGGGTGCGCTTTATAGTCCGAAAATTACGGTAGATTTTTTGAACAGTATCATTACTTGGATTCACAGTGAGGAAAATAAGTATTTTAACACCCTGCTATTTTGCAAGTTCTCACCAGGTTTGCACACACTGCAGGAGGGATTTTGGCCCACTCCTCCACACAGATCTTCTCTAGATCAGCCAGGTTTCTGGCCTGTCGCTGAGAAACACAGAGTTTGAGCTCCCTCCAAAGATTCTCTATTGGGTTTAGGTCTGGAGACTGGCTAGGCCACACCAGAACCTTAATATGCTTCTTACAGAGCCACTCCTTGGTTATCCTGGCTGTGTGCTTTGGGTCATTGTCATGTTGGAAGACCCAGCCTTGACCCATCTTCAATGCTCTAACTGAGGGAAGGAGGTTGCTCCCCAAAATCTCGCAATACATGGCCCTGGTCATCCTCTCCTTAATACAGTGTAGTCGCCCTGTCCTATGTGCAGAAAAACACCCCAAAGCATGATGCTACCACCCCCATGCTTCACAGTAGAGATGGTGTTCTTGTGATGGTACTTATCATTCTTCTTCCTCCAAACACGTTTAGTGGAAGTTCTATTTTGGTCTCATCTGACCACATGACTTTCTCCCATGACTCCTCTGGATCATCTAAATGGTCATTGGCAAACTTAAGACGTGCCTGGACATGTGCTGGTTTAAGCAGGGGAACATTCCGTGCCATGCATGATTTCAAACCATGACGTCTTAGTGTATTACCAACAGTAACCTTGGAAACGGTGGTCCCAGCTCTTTTCAGGTCATTGACCAGCTCCTTCTGTGTAGTTCTGGGCTGATTTCTTACCTTCCTTAGGATCATTGAGACCCCACGAGGTGAGATCTTGCGTGGAGCCCCAGTCCGAGGGAGATTGACAGTCATGTTTAGCTTCTTCCATTTTCTAATAATTGCTCCAACAGTGGACATTTTTTCACCAAGCTGCTTGGCAATTTCTCCGTAGCCCTTTCCAGCCTTGTGGAGGTGTACAATTTTGTCTCTAGTGTCTTTGGACAGCTCTTTAGTCTTGGCCATGTTAGTAGTTGGATTCTTACTGATTGTATGGGGTGAACAGGTGTCTTTATGCAGCTAACGACCTCAAACAGGTGCATCTAATTTAGGATAATAAATGTAGTGGAGGTGGACATTTTAAAGGCAGACTAACAGGTCTTTGAGGGTCAGAATTCTAGCTGATAGACAGGTGTTCAAATACTTATTTGCAGCTGTATCATACAAATAAATAGTTTAAATTTCATATATTGTGATTTCTGGATTTTTTTTTTTTAGATTATGTCTCTCACAGTGGACATGCACCTACAATGACAATTTCAGACCCCATAATGATTTCTAAGTGGGAGAACTTGCAAAATAGCAGGGTGTTCAAATACTTATTTTCCTCACTGTATGTAAAATTTATTGAAGTAACAGTACTTTTACTTGAGTATAATATTTTATTACTCGTCCCACCTTTGCTGCTTTTTTAAGGCAACATGTCTCTGGATTGGTGGGCATAACATTCACTGTTTAATGACGTGGTGTTGTGGAGTTTTATGTACACTGTGTATGCCTGTACAAAGTGACAAAATCCAGTGGTCAAATTCAAAGGTGGAGAGTTCAGTCCTTACAGTGAAAAACAGTACACACGTATAGGATTTGATGTAGCAACCAGCACACAGCTTGGAAAATTTCCTGAAATAGTAGGCTTTTACTCTTTCGCTTTGGCGTGGCTGGGATTTAAACTCATGCCCTTCAGAGCCAATGCCTTAAACACTAAGATACCATCTCCCCTGATTGCTAGTTGTCATATCACAGTAAAATCCAAAAAATAAATCATGGAACGGTTCTATTTGTGTCCATAACTTTTTACATGAAAATGTTTTTAGTTATTCTTCTTAATCAGCCAGGACACAGAATTTGTCTACACATATCCTATTTTACACACATCAGCACTTTATTAAAACTATGATGATTGCAGTATATACATGGGCTCAAACAATGCAATGAATCGATTTTGACTTCACTATGGCTAATACTACAGTAAGTGTATGTGTGTCCTATGTGCTTCTATTAAACATACAAAGAACTTTGAGAGATATATAGACAATAATATATTGAAGATAATAAGCAAATGCATTGAAATCTGTCCCAAATGATAAGCAGATACATTTCAGTAAACTAGATACCAAAAATCCACAAACAGGCACTTTAAAGCCTAATGAAATGGTTTTAAACATTTTCTTTCGTCCACTGTGAAGTCCCCGAGTCTGCTTGCATACTGGGGTCTTTGGCTTAATTAATTTCTTACATAATAAAACCCCAACCATGCCAACCAAACACGAACCGGAGCCTGGCTGAAGGTAGAATACGTTTGTTTGAGGAAACCAAGGACCAAGCAACTGCACTAGTGTTCTATTGTATGAGTCAAAATTTACTGGACGTCTTTGTGGAAGGTGAAGTTGCCTTTCATTGAAAGTCTGGGCTTGTCAGCAAAAGCCCAGCTACCGACCTACAAACAGCATTGTTTTTCAGTTCTTACCCCAGCAAGGGTAACTCCAAGAAAGTTGAAATTTAACAGAATAAAAGACATTTATCAACTTTGCATTCTTTCAGGAAGCTATTACTATTTCAGGAGAATTTATAGACATGTAAAATGTGCTGACTGGTCATATGTGGTTCTTTGCTTTTGTTGATTTCTTCGTTCTGCATTGGCAAAAATGTGTATTGTGTATATGTTGTTTCAGCTCCTAAGAGTCAGTAGCAACCATGTTCGAAATGTAAGAATGTCTCTTGGCTTATAGCAAATAGGTTGTTTGTGCTGAGCTCTCAGACAAATCTCTCTCCATGACATACTCTGTTTTGTGTGGCCTGAGTTACATAGTGCAAAAACAGCTTTCCTGACCAGAGCAATGAATACTGTTATAATTTAGAATAAAAGACAACTATCTATCTATCTATCTATCTATCTATCTATCTATCTATCTATCTATCTATCTATCTATCTATCTCTCTCTCTCTCTCTCTCTCTCTCTCTCTCTCTCTCTCTATCTATCTATCTATACCTGTAACATTTATCATAGCCACCAGGGGACAGTAATCAAATATGTTGAAAGAAAATAAATAAATAAAAAGTTTCTCTCCATTTCAGAGATTAAACCCCAGAAAGTGTGAATAAAGGAAATGTCATGAATTTAGAATTTGGTGATCATAATGTAGAAATAGATAATGGAGTTTATTATTGGTGGACAAGCTTTGAAGCTGCTGCTCACTGGAAAACTGCAGGTTTTTGTTAGTCAGGACTTCAGGGTGAAACATATGCACTTACCTTTCTATGGATTCAGTAGGTAGAGACACATGCTGTTTACTTTATTGTTTAGGATATTATTTTTGAATGAGTTGTGTTCATATGGTTTCTCATCTGTTCTGGAATTTCTTTAGATCACATGGTGTGTTGCTTTTTGAGCTCTTTTTAGTGCACTTTGCTTTAAAAGACAAGTCACACAAGTGATTTCTAGGGTGTCATAAGTGAAGTTTAACTAATCTTTTTAAAATAATGTGGTTAATCTCAGTTCGATTCACTTTTTTCACATAGAGGTTTGGACAGCTTTTTTTTTTTTTAGTAAATGAAATCATCCTTTGAAAACTGCATTTTGTATTTACATTTTGCGTAATATTACAATTTGCTGAATCATCGATGAACTGAATCAAGTGTAAAAAGAATCTGAAAGATACAGGGATATATATATATATATATATATATATATATATATATATATATATATATATATATATATATATATATATATATATATATACGTACTGTGCAGTGAAAAAGTATTTGACCCTTTCTCTGTGTGTGTGTGTGTGTGTGTGTGTGTGTGTGCGCTTGTGTGCGCTTGTGTGTAAATACATGTACAGAAAATAAATATATAGCTATAGCAGTGAGAAATGTGCAAACACTGTTGAAAAAGTACAAGAAATAGATAGATATAAAGGCTATAGCAGTAAATAATGTAATGTAAAGTATCTGACAAAAGTGAGTACACCCCTCACAATTCAGCAACCAATTTATTAAATCAATTCAATTCAATTAATTTTTATTTGTATTGCGCTTTTAACAATGAACATTGTCTGAAAGCAGCTTCACACAGATGATGTGGTGATTGAATGTAAATATGTTCTTTGTAAGTAAGTTTGTCCCTGATGAGCAACTGTGGCAAGGAAAAACTCCCCGAGATGGCATAAGGAGGAAACCTTGAGAGGAACCAGACTCAAGAGGGAACCCATCCTCATCTGGGTTGCACCGAATGTCCGTTTATTGCAGATATACGATGTTGCGGGGTGCAGTGATGGTGATCAGAAGCAAACTGTAGTCCTGAGTAGGAGACTGTTGACATTAACTACAGTCCAATCCATCCTCAAAGCTCCCATTCTTACTCCGGAATTTCATGGAACCACCCAAGGCGTTGATGAGAAACCGTCCCAAGCTGCACAGAGTGGCCTCCAGTCGAAGAGAACACTATCCAGAAGCAGGCCTGGACGAAGTGGGAAGATCCACGGAGGGGAGAGGGGCAGGAACAGTGGTCACTGGAGCCTCAGGAGCAAGTTTAACTCGACAGAGAGAGAGAGAGAGAGAGAGAGAGAGAGAGAGAGAGAGAGAAGAGGGTGACAGGAAGAGAAGGATATGGATTATTAAGTGTCCTTATTGTTGTATGAAAGTTAATGTCACTGTATGTACTGTATTATACTGTATGTTCTCAGGGGACAATACTATAGAAATTAAACTTGGATATTGTTTAGAGTAGTGTTGTACTAGAATACTTGGTTACTACTAGAGTAGAGTGGTAATGTGGAGTGGCCAAGTATGGAGTGGCCAAGACCACCACATCTCCAGACCTGAACCCTATTGAGCACCTGTTAGGGATCCTCAAGCAGAAGTTGGAAAAGTGTCATGTGTGTAACATCCAGCAGCTCTGTGATGTCATTATAGAGGAGTGGAAGTGGATCCCAGCAACAACCTGTGCAGCTCTGGTGAATTCCATTAAAGCAGTGCTATATAACAAAGTATTCACACTTTGGACACAGTTCTGACATGTTCACTTTTTTACTCACTAGACAATAATGGCTGTATGTTGAGTTATTTTCAGAGGACAGTAAATCTATGCTGCTATACAAGCTGCACACTGACTTCTGTAAAATATATCCAAGTTTCATTTTTATAATATTGTCCCTTGGTTGCTGAAATTGAGGGGTGTACTCACTTTTGTAAGATACTGTATATACATAATGTATGTAAGGTGTATGTGAGAGTGTGTGTGTGTGTGTGTGTGTGTGTATATATATTTAAAACTGTTAATACTGATATTAGCCATCAAATAAACCCAGCACAGGGTCTCCCTGTATCTTGGAAATGACCTGAACTATAATAAGAAGTAGTGATATTCATTTCTGTCATTTTAGCCTTGTGACAACAAAATGTAAAAAGCAGACCCACCACAAGCTAGGAGATCACTCAGTGCAGACTGGGTGGTTTAGAGTGTTGTGTTTTGTCCCAGGGGAGTCAGCGGAGTGGCCTTGAAACTGACGACTTAAACACAAGAGAAAGACCTGACCTTTACCAGCCCAAAGCAGCGATGGCAGTGAGACAGTGGCATATATTGTAAGAGAGAAAGGTATAGAGTGTGATATCTGACACAATACTATACAATCACAGACCTCTTTCTCCAGCCTACATAAACAGTGGAGCGAAGCTAATGCACTTCAGCAACTAGGTGGTGTAAAAGGAGACATTTTTCGACTCACATGACCCCAAGCTTTTTGACCGGGGCATTAGAAATCTCCATGTTATTGTTGAACAGGAGGTAGACTGTGGAATTCATGACATGTTTGAGGCCAGGTGGACTTCAGATTAAATCTTTGTAGGATGCTGAAATCTGAAAGCTAAACTATAGTTATAGAGCAGGGGTGTCCAATCTTTTCAACAAAGGGCCGGTGTGGGTTCAGGTTTTCATTCCAGCCAATCAATAGTCACACAGGTGTTTTGTGAAGAATTTGGTGTGGACTTGCTTGGCTGGAATGAAAACCTGCACCCATAATGGCCCTTTCTGGAAAAGATGGGTGTCCTGGAAAAGGACACCCCTGGTTTGGAGCAAAAGACTAGGAAAATATAAAATGTCTAAAATTATATATATATATATATATATATATATATATATACTGTATAGAATATATATTATATAATATCATATATATATATATATATATATATATATAATAAATATTAATACAAATATAGTATCTATATTATTATTATATTGATAGATATTTTGTAAATGTGTTCTGCTAAATAATTGATTTTGCACACAGTCACACACACAACCTGAATAAAAGCTCAAATTCTGAATTTTTTCATTTTATCTGCTCTGAAGTTTATTTGGTCATACAGAAGGAATTATTAACGAATACCACATTCATGATTAAGATCCTGGAAAAGTAGATTTAATAATGATAAATACTGTTTCTTATTAAAAAAAAAAAATCAGAAAATGTGACAAAAAAGTAATAAACACTTTAAACACTGAGTTTGTGTTGGAAGTAAGTTTTTGCACTTTTTCTGGTGTAAAAAAAAAAAAAAGATCAAATAAAAACCTTAAAATTTGTAAAACTACTGTTACTCTAAAAAGCTATGGCTAGTCTGAACACACAATATTCAGGAAACCAGCACCAGTGAAGAAATAAAAAGTAGCACAGTCCAGGTTTTCAAAATGTGTTTTCCTGAATGTAGAATTAACACATAGAGCTGTAGATTACAATCAGTAATCAGGCTGATTGTAATCTGAGATGATGTCGGCTGTTCATGAGTTAAGCCCTGACTGACAAGCTTTGTCCCCGTATTTGAAAAAAAAAAGATTAAATCAAGACTGTAAAGTCTGTGCTGAACGCTAGTTTCACAACAAATATCCCGAAAGCGAACAAACCAACCAGTCAGTACAGTACATCACAACAGAATCACATCTAGTTCTTGGTTATTAATAAAATAAAGTAACAAAACAGAATGCCACTTAATACAGGATTGCTTCTTTCTCTCCTATCATTATAGTCCTGCATGTTCCCTGTGCAATCTTCACAGCCTTCGTTCAGGGGCGAAGGGCTCTCATCCTCTTCTTGGAGGCCACAACGGGTTTACTACGTTTGCGTTGGTTTGTAGGTTGCGATTTAGCAGCACGCTGGACCGGAGCTGCTTTCACCACTTCTTCTGATTCTGGACTCTCGTTCTCTGATGATTTTAGAAGAGATTTTAAATGCACAAAAATACAGCCAATGCAACAATTCAGGATAAATCGAATGTTGGACATGTTGGGGGAAAAAAAGAATATTACCTTCTTGTTCTTCAGTGCTGGATTTTGTGCCGTCTGCAATACAAGAAATCATTTCCAGTATATTGTAGTACATGAAAGTTGTCAGTAAGCAGAAAGGTTCTAGTTATATATATTTTTTTTATTATTTTATTAAGTCTACTTCAGAAATACAAAATAAATAATGCACTTCCAGTCTTTTATGTCATTATTTATCTTTTTTTGGCCTTATTTTATTTGTCTTTTTTTTGTCTTTTTCGTTCCTTCTTTCATTTTTACAGTGATATATGCAATAGTCCACTATATTTTCTAAGAATTTGCTTAATAATAATATATGGAACAGGAACTCACCAGCTGTCATCACATCATTGACTTGAGGCCCTTAAAGCAGTGACAGAAGCATCGAATTTGTCATTAATTACACAAAAAAATGCAGTCTAAGAATAAAGAAATCAATAAAGAAATAGTAATTCCTTACCAGTAGCCTGACCTGCTTCTGCACTAGTGCTGCTTGCATCTTTAAAGGAAATTGGTGTTGTCTTAATCAGTCTGACGTTAACATTTTAATATTAAATCCGTCACGTTTTTCAAAATGGCTAAACAGGTGAGATAAGTCTTACCAGCTGTGGCTCCATCATAATGTTGAAGTTCACCTATAAATCAAAGAAAAAACATTATCTTCATGGTTTGGGTTTTATCCTAGTTTCAGTTTAAAACTGACATGAACAAAAGGAGCTAAAAATTCACTTTGAATAGAGTAATATAAACATAAATTAACAATAAACATAAGTCCATTTAAGTCTTTATAAGTTTCTTAACCTCTCTATAATGTGAGTGTGTGTACTGCTATATAGAAATACAGTATTGGAAATATAAATAGAAGGCAGTAGTGTACAATAACCAGTAGATGGCAGTATACTGCCTAACAGTTTTAGGAGTAAAGATCCGATACCAAGTACTTTCAAGACAAGTATCGCCGATATCGATATCGATAACGATACTTTTATAAAATATGTATAAAATGTATTGATAATTATAACCTAATCACCACTTTGTTCCTGGATAATGTTTTTGAATGTCTCTCTGAAAGGATTCTGTTAAATCACTCTGCCTCAAGCCAGAAGATGGGGGTCGTGTCTGTGTTACATTTGTGGTATTGCCACAGTGGCGTATTGTTTTTTTTTTTAATGTCACATGAAGCTTCATCACTGTTAACTAGAGTGAAATTAGAAGCAGATTGTGCTTCTTTTTCTTTCGCTCGTGATCGCAGCCATGCACTCGGATTCACTATTAAACCTACGCTGAACGTGCTTTGACTGAGTGAGCGATGCATGATAAGTGGTGGTACAGCGGAAGAAAATATAGTTCCCATTGACATTCATGTTTAAATATTATCTATCGGCCCAACTTATTTTAGGAGTTCATTTCAGTAGCACAGAATCTAACCGCACAATGTTTTGTTCTGATTTTTATTTATCTTCTCGGTCCTGAAATACATATATGTCGTAAATCTGTGCATACATTACTGAGTTAAAGCGTGTACACTGACTACAGCTATAATACAAATATAAAGTTCTCTAGGTGTAAAGGAAAAGATGAAATGTTTGCAAAAACTACACAAAATCACACAGTCTAATTCAATTGCAATAACTCACCTTTGGTCTGGTCAGGTGACACAGAGTTCATGCTTTCTGTGAAGATAATCATAAAGGACATAACTGAGATTCACAAAGATAAAATACACTGTAAAGTGTGACATGCCTTCAGAACACACAGTGGGTTGTAGACTCACCAGTTGGAGCCTCATCAGAAGTGGAGTCCTGATCTTTATACATGTGAAAGACAAGTAGGTCAATTTTACACTAATGAAATGAAATGTGCACTTTTTAATAGACTTTTCATTACACATATAATAGGTATGATTCTGACAAGAATACCTGTTCCTGTAGACATGGCTTGAAGACCTCCGTTAACTAGCAAAAAAAAAGGAAATATTTGAAATGAAATTGCAGTTAGCATAAGCAAAATAAACTCTTTTGTCTAAAACGTTATTTCACTGGAAATTGTGGACAGGACTATGAGTTTTTACCACATCTCCCATATCATCAGTGAATTTTATGCTTTACACATAATTATTATACGTTTTCATTTTGTTATACATTAGAAAACATTTTATTCAACATTAAAAGCTTTTTTAGTTGAATTTTAGTTGAATTTTAACTTACAGTTTCGGTTATATTTACACTAGTAACTGTGTTCTGAACTTAATATAAATTGAATACATTAATTAATTCAAATCAAATGATAGAACTTAAAATTGAATTATTATTTTATCAAAGTCCAAAGCATTTTAATTAAACCCTCACCTGCATCTAGGTCTGCTTCAGCCAGCAGCACTGCTAGTGTGCAGAAAACGATAATGTTCCTAGATCAAGAAAAGAGAACATAGTTATTATGATATATTCTGAGAGTAAATCTGATCACATTATAAATGCCAGTCAGTGCCATGATCTAAAATTCTGAAATGACATCATAGTTTATTTTATTCATCCATGTTGAAAATTCAGAATCTGAATCTTTGTCAATACAATTCCCTCTGGACCCCATGTGACATAAGTGATGGGAGACATAAATAAGAACACACTGAGCTGAATTCCTGATTGACAGAGTTATTTTAATTATGCAGCATTGCTATTGAGCATTAGAGAAAAGAAGTCGTGGCCAGAAGCAGTCAAAACCTTTAGAGTTATTATGTGGAGCATCACTATAATATACCACAGCATTCAAGGGATTCCTCTAGTAATATAGTTATTTATCTTGATCATCTCCATCAGTCGAAATTGACTGGAAATCCTCAACATAGCAGCTCATCAATAATTAAGTGAACTTAAAAAGAAATTCATGGCAAATACTGAAAAAATAAAAATAAAAAAATGAGGCCAATTACAAAGTTTATGTCAAACAGTAATTATAAGAAATGCAGAATCTCAGGTTCATTAGATCATAATATACAATGCAATCATGCAAGAATATCTTATTACCTGGTCAGCATGTTCAAACGCTGGGTTATTTCTTGTATACTGCAGAGTACTGTAGAGTAAAGGGTTTAATATTGCACTTTCACCGCTTCTGAGGAGTCATGAGATGCTCAGGCTTTTTATATTCTTTCGAAGAACACGGGGAATGTGGGAGGAGAGACCCCCTTATTGTGAAAGAAGAGCTGAGGGGGAAAAAAACAGCTTGAATGACGTGAATTGTGAGGCTTAATGTAAGGATTCCGATATCGTTTACTGTCCTACATTTTCCTCAAAAGTACTTTCTTTACCACTCCCTATGGGCTTATTGTTACCTCACACTCAACCTTTTGTTATCTGCTGCGTATTTAGCTTTAAATCTTCTATCATTGATTCACCTCACACAAAATTAGTGCACCGTAGAACACCCACACACACACCATCATCCCACCTCCACTCTCTGCGGAAAGTTCAGTATCTATGTTACACCCGCTGAGGTAGCGTTGATCCGGTGCCAGGTACCAAGGTCACGGCTGAACACTGAGCTGTTTGGTGAGGCTGATGACGGCAAACTTTGAACAGTAGGTCTAAATCTGGGCATTGGATCTTGCGTCGGACTGGAGGAAAACGCACTTAATGGGGGAATTCCCTGGGTCACAAAGGGCAGCTTTTTTTAAGAGAAATGCTAATCTAATTAGGCTGTAAAGCAATAGCAACCTGGCAGCAGATTAGTGGAATTTTTATACTTTAAGAAGGTTGGTGTTGGGGAAATGGGACTTTTTTTTGCCTATCATTGACAAATTGCCAAAGATAAGGTTCCAGGCCACTGATGTGGGCACTGTAGAAGTGCAGGGGATCTGTGCACAGGAAGTCCCAGCTTTCTTTGAAAGTAATGTTAATAAGGACCACCGACTCGTGGCTTAAACAGCATTCCTCGGAAAACCCATAAATTAATATGTAATCCTTGCCCATGATGCTAGTCGATGGGCATAATAATAGTTCTGTGTAACATAGTCACTGCTGTGTGCATAAGAATGTCTGAATTGATGCATACATGACTATTAAGGCATTTGGGCATAAATAATACTAATATCAATAAGAAATAAGAAAAACGTGGTTAATGGTTAATGCATTGGATTTGGGCTCTGAAGGTCATGAGTTCAAATCCCAGCCATGCCAATCTGGGCCCCTGAGCCACGCCCTTAACCATATTGCTGCTTAGTTGTATAAATAAGATCAATGTAAGTATTTCTGGATAAGGGCATCTGCCAAATACTGTAAATGTAAATTTACAGAATATATTTGTTAAGAAGATTTATGCCATACATTTAAAGAAGAATTAATTTCATAAAAACATTTATTTAGTGCTTCATAATATGCAAATGAATCTATAAACATTAATGTATGTATATACATATGTTCTGTTTGTATGTGTGTTTGCTTGTGTGTGTGTGTGTGTGTGTGTATAAGGAGTCCATACGTTTTCGGAAAGTGACGCAAGTTTTGCCAATTTGCCCTCTGCCCTCTATACCGCCAAAATTTCTTTAAAATGAGACAAATTTGGCATAGTCTATACATTATCGCAGGCTCAAAAGTAATCGGACACTTGACTAATGAGCAAGAGTTGATTTCAATAGAGAGAAATAGCAGAAAAGTTCTCAAAAAAATGGATGATCAAAGAATTTTACAAGAACATGCATATTTTATATATATATATATATATATATATATATATATATATATATATATATATATATATATATATAAAACCTTAAGTGGCTTAAGGGCCCAACAGTAGCATCTTGGTGGTGGTATACTGTCAATCTTGAGGCTGCGTCTTGGACATGTATGGCTGTCATGTATGAAACTGGGTCAATTGTTTCTGTTAACAATGTAGTTAAAAAAAGCTATTTTATCTGATATTCTTTCGGATATTTTTTCCATCTTTCTATATTCTATCTATGAACTGATAGATAGATAGATAGATAGATAGATAGATAGATAGATAGATAGATAGATAGATAGATAGATAGATAGATATAGATAGATAGATAGATAGATAGATAGATAGATAGATAGATAGATAGATAGATAGATAGATAGATAGATAGATAGATAGATAGAAAGAACAACAAAAAGTATAACTTAGGACCAGCTATAATGTGGTACTAAAAAGAAAGTAATTAGCTATTAGGTTCATTGGTCAGTAACATGACTGGGTATAAAAAGAGTATCTTTGACAAGCCGTGTCTCAGAAGTAAAGATAGGCAGAGGTTCACCAATTTGTGTCGACAAACTATAAAAGAAATTCATATTAATGTTCTTCTACATAAAATTGCAAAGACTTTGAACAGTAAATCGTTTTATCAAAAGAATCAAGGAATCTGTAGGAATCTATGTGAACAAAGGATAAACTTTCTTTCGGCTTCTCCCATTAGGGGTCGCCACAGCGGATCACCTGTATTCATAATCCGCAAGTTTGATTTGGCACGTTTTTACGCTGGATGCCCTTTCTAACGCAACCCTCCCCATTTATCCGGGCTTGGGACCGGCACTAAGAGTGCACTGGCTTGTGCAACCCTAATGGCTGGGGTTGGCTCCCTGACCTGGAATCGAATCCGGGGCGCAGCGGTGAGTGCAAAGGATAATGGTAAAAAACTATTTTAATGCACGTGATCTTCGGGCCCTCGGTAGTCTGTATATTAAAAATAGACATGATTCTGTAATAGAAATAAATGCATGGGCTTAGAAACACATCCAGAAATTATTGTCTATGAACAGACGAATTGAAAGTAAAAATAATTTTAGGGAACCATGGAAACCATGTCCTCTGGAATAAAGAGGAGAGGGACTATTCTATATAGTGTCTATTGAATGAGCAGCATTCACATCTGGAAAGGCGCCATCAATGCTGCAAGGTATACACAGGTTTTAGAGCAACATATGCTTCCATCCGGACGAGGTCTATTTCAGGGAGGACCTTGCATGTTTTAGCATACAGGATCTATTACAACATCATTGCATAATAGTAGAAGTTTAGTGCTGAACTAACCCTGTAAACCACACAAGGGCCTGCCATTTTATAGATGCTTTGTCCCTTGGCACATTCTTTCTGTGAGGGCCTTTTCAAATCATATTAAATTGTTTTTTTCCTTAGGTGGACTTCGATCAAAGAAATGTGATGCATCCGAGCTACAGATCAAGTGCCATATGTGAGTATAACCCTAATGGTTATTGTGATCTTTCGTTTTTTTTGCTCAGGGTTATGCTTTGTCATTAGGAGGTGTGGCATGTAGATTGGATATAGATTAATAGACCAATCAGAAACCAGTGATTTAATTTAATGCACTGTAATATCATTCTATAAACTACCGGTAACTGTACAATGGAAACCGTATCTCCAACAAATAAGATTTTACATGTGTAAGCTTAGTGGGAAAAAAATATGTGAGGATTCCATACACGCTGAAAAAAAGTGGCACTTTCTACACATGCATGCTTCTTAAGACAAATAACCTAACAAGTCCATACCAGGATAGCCGTTTTGGTTATTCAATCTGTTGGGTCGTTTTGCCTTTTATCAGGCCGAATGAATGCCAGAAGTGAATGGGTTGACTCCAGACAAGACAGGAAGTCTACCCATCTGGGTTTTATGTTTCCTGGATTTGTTTGGGCGCCTCTGGCAAAATAGAACAGGCCCCTCTCAAGCTGAACAGAGGTTAGAGTTGTGATAATGGGAGAAAGTGGTCTTCTGTATTAGAGTTACACCTCACACATCCTTCATTCTGGTATTTAGAACTGGTCCGGTCTGCTCTCAAAGGGGCTCTCTGTCTGTACACTAAAAGGATTTCTCTCTTTAAGTGTAAAGGGATAATTAACCCCAGTAAGTGCACATTATGGCTGCTTAGCTGTCTTTTAATAGAATACATTTGTGAGGGAAGTCTTAGAAAGTCGGTAAGGTCAAATTTACATGTGTATTCAAAGAAGCGCCCGGACATTTGGGAATTTCAATCTGGTGATTTTTTTTTTTTGTGGAAGGAAATGATTGGATACCTGAATTACACCACACACACACACACACACACACACACACACACACACACACACACACACCTGTACAGTTAAGTACACTAAGGTACTCTGCATCAGATCTGTGGAACCCTTTGTCCTTTCTAGACTAACAATTTGTCATATTGGCAAACCAACTTGGTAAACGGAGTATCATAATTTAGACGCAAGCTCCACTATCTTCCATCATCATGGAAAATTGCACTTTATAACTAGCACATTCCAGACAGGATTTATTAAAAGGCTGATAGTGCTGAATAGCTTTTTAATATAGACAGAGTATCACATGTGGCCTATTGCTTGCACTGTGGGAAAAAAACCAGACAATTACTACTATCCTGAAGGGAATACAGAAACATTTGTTTGGTATAAAACATAACATACTAGACACACAAATCAAACATAATGGATGGATGGATGGATTAATGGATGGATGGATGGATGGATGGATGGATGGATGGATGGATGGATGGATGGATGGATGGATGGATGGATGGATGGATGGATGGATGGATAGATAGATAGATAGATAGATAGATAGATAGATAGATAGATAGATAGATAGATAGATAGATAGATAGATAGAATTTTGTTGCCTGCCCTATTCCTTCCTTCTTGAGCCATTAAGCTCTACACACTGGTGCCAAAACCCGGAATTGAAAGGAATTTGCCATCACATAGTCACTCGTCCAGGTAGCAGCCTAGCAGTAGACTCAACATCAGGCCCTCCTCTAGCTATAGGAAGGAGCAGGAGCAGCACCTTCAGGTTCTGCTTCAAGACCAGGCAGAGTACCAGAAAGTACTCCATACCGTTGTGGAGAAAAAGGGTACTCCAGCAACAACCCTGGCTTCCCCATATGCAAGATGGTTCTGCTTGATAATGCTGAGGCATTTCTGGAACTGTTTGAATGTGCGGCTAAAGCTTGGGGCTTCCCGAACTTGAAACTGGCACTTGAGCTGCCGCTGCTGTCTGCAGATGCTCAGCCTGCACAGGGATGGGCAGTATTTATGATACATGTATTTCAAACACGTATATCAAATATAAAATAGGATTTCATCATTTGTATTTGTATTTTTTTATGAATGACTTGTTTGTCATTTATTCAGTGTTACTGATGCAAAGTAGCCGTTTGTTACCAAACACAAGTAACTAAATTAGGATACAATTATAAATCATTCACAAACTGTTAAACATTGAACTGTTGATTACTTAAAAACTAACCTTCATCTGGGAAATCACTGAAATGTATTTGAATATTTGATCTGTTAACATTTGTTCTAGGTGACAACTATTTATTTTATAAAAAGTCTTCTTCTTCTTTCGGTTTCTCCCATTAGGGGTCGCCAAAGCAGATCATCCGTCTCCATACCCCCCTGTCCTCTACATCTGCCTCTTTCAAACCAACTACCTGCATGTCTTCCCTCACCACATCCATTAACCTCCTCTTTTCCTTCTTCCTGGCAGCTTCATCCTTAGCATTCTTCTACCGATATACCCCATGTCCCTCCTCTGCACATGTCCAAACCATCTCAATCGTGCCTCCCTTCCCTTGTCTCCAAAACGTCCTCCAAGCGCGGCCCCTCTAATAAACTAATTTTTAATCCTGTCCATCATCGTCACTACTTGACGTCACTGTTGACCCCAGTTACATGAACTCCTCCACCTTCTCCACCTCTTCTTTTTCCTTGGCTTTCGCCACATCCCTCTTCACCTGCTGCCACATCTCCTTGTGCTCCTGCCTACTTTTCTTATCACTCTGTCGATCCCAATTCTGTTTCTCCAACCTCTTTCTAATTATGCTCTCCTGCCCTTCCTCATTTCACCACCACGTCTCTTTGTCTTCCTTTCTATTTCCAGATGTCACACCAAGTACCTTTCTAGCTGTTTCCCTCATCACTTCTGCAGTAGTTACCCAATCATTCAGCACCTCTTCACCACCACTGAGCCCCTGTCTGACCTTTTTCCTGAATCTTACACTACAGTCTTCCTTCTTCAGTTTTCACCATCTTATTCTTCTTTTCCTCACTCTCCTGCTCTTCTTCTTCACCTCTAAAGCCATCCTACAGACACCCGTTTAATGCTGTCTAGCTACACTGTCCCATGCCAACACCTTACAGTCTCTAATCTCCTTCATATTGCATCTCCTACATAGAACATAGTCCACCTGTGTGCACCTTCCTCCACTCTTATACATCACCCTATGATCCTCCTTCTTCTTAAACCACTGCCATGTCCATCCTTTTATCAAAATCTACCACCATCTGCCCTTCCACATTCCTCTCCCTAAGACCATACCTACTCATCACCTCTGTTCCCTTCAACTACATGCCCATTAAAGTCTGCCCCAATCACTAATTGTTCTTTTCTAGGTACACCTTCTACCACTTCATCTAATTCACTCCAGAATCTTCCCTTCTCCTCCATCTCACAGTCGACTTGTGGAGCACAGGCACTAATGACATTTATTATCATCCCTTCAACTTCCAGCTTCATGTTCATCACCCTATCAGAAACTCTCTTTACCTCCACTACACTCTTACTGTACTCTTCCTTCAGAATCCCCCCTACACCATTTCTCTTTCCATCCACACCATGACAGAACAGTTTAAACCTCCACCTCCAATGTTCTTGGTCTTACTCCCTTTCCACTTGGTCTCCTGAACACACAACATATCTACCTTTCTCCTCTCCATCATATCAGCTCCCTCTCTCCCCTTACCAGTCATAGTACCAACATTTAAAGTACCAACCCGAACCTCCACTCCAACCTTTGCACTTCATTAATCCCAAAAAAGGTTTTTATGTTGTATTGATTATGTTTTTTCTAAAATAACAAGAAAACTTGTTAGAGAAAGTAAGTTGGCACATTGCACTTTCAGTCCAAAATAAAGCAGTTAATGTTTGGTTATAATGTTTTGCTCAAATAAAAATAAAAATCTAGTGTTTTATTCGTTTAAAAAAACATATTGTCTGATAGCCAGGTTTCTGTAAAAACAAACGCTCAGCAGTCTCTGATTTCACATTCTGATCTTATCTTAGGTCTGAGTTCATCCAGTTTGTTTTTGAGGGGTCGATTGTTTGCTAGCAGTAAGCTAAGGCAGATGATTTGCTTGAGCCTTTAGATTAGCATGTAGCCCAACTTTCTTGCCTCAACATTGCTTGGTTTGCTCTTTCCTGAATCTGCACTCATAACTGGATTCTAGTGTTGATCTTGTTGATGTGGGCACAGGAGTCTGTTTTCCAATTTCCAATAATAATTATCTGTCATATGTAGTGTCCAGAGTATCCGTCCGGATACTCTGTGTGCCTTTAAGCTATTAAGGATAGGAACACAAACAAAAAGTTAATGAAAGATACACAGACGGCTGCCACATTAGATGCCATCTTGGACTCACCTAGTGGAAAACCTTCCCAGAAGTCGAGAAGGATAAGAGTCGAACACATATCTTACAATCATCAAACTGTAATATACAATCTTTTCAGCTGTTATGAATAAATGTAACGAATTTAGTAAGAAAAACTAAAATGAAAACATTGTTCTTGCTTCAGAAATAGAAATATTTTGAATCTGATCAGATTCATTGAATTTCATCAGATATGTGTGATTCATCAGATAGATGTGTGTGTCAAGTCAAGTGAAGTCAAGTTTATTTCTATAGCACTTTTCACAACAGGCATTGTCTCAAAGCAGCTTTACAGAAATCAACAGTCAAGGTGAATGGTGTGTGTTTATCCCGGATGAGCAGCCATGGCGACTGTGGCCAGGAAAAACTCCCTTAGATGTTATGAGGAAGAAACCTTGAGAGGAACCAGACTCAAAAGGGGAACCCATCCACATTTGGGTGACATCAAGAGTTTGATCATAAATCTTTCAACAATACAGAACACTGGAGAGTGAGAACTAACATGAGCACTGAAGTATAAGATTATAAGTAAATGTTCTTTCTACAGTCTTTGGTATAAAAGTAGGAGCTACTGAGCTCAACATTTGTAATCATTACAGATCCAGCATCAGCTTCTCCATGCCAGAGCCTTTAAACACTCCAGGCGGTCCAATGTGTGAATATTACTCAATTTGTTCACAGTATGGTGAAAGCGATGCATGAATTGAGATCATTTGTTCGTTGTTGTTAAAATTCATACATTTCAGGATCATAGAGAAGGGTTGTGGGGAGGAGTGATGTCACTGTAGGTGTTGTGTCAGCTTCAGAAGCTCCATCTCTTTCTGCCTCACAGTTACTAGCGCATACAGTATACCCAGTCCATCCTTAATAGCTCAAAGATGACCTCCCGAACCCCACATATATGCCGTATATGCCGGTCCCAAGCCCGAATAAATGGGGAGGGTTATGTTAGGAAGGGCATCCAGCATAAAACATGTGACAAATCGAATATGCGGATCACAAATCAGAATTTCATACCGGATCGGTCGAGGCCCGAGTTACCAACGACCACCACAGGTATCATTAGCCAACAGGGTACCGGTGGTAATTGGGCTACTGTTGGCAGAAGGAGGAGAAGGAGAGGAGGAAGACGTCTGCAGAGACAGCAGGGAAAGGAGAAGTGTAGGAGAGTGGAGGTTTGGGGTAGTACTTTAAATGTTGGTACTATGACTGGTAAAGGGAGAGAGGTAGCTGATATGATGGAGAGGAGAAAGATAGATATGTTGTGTGTTCAGGAGACCAAGTGGAAAGGAAATAACCGAGTAACATCGGAGGTGGGTTTAAACTGTTCTTTCATGCTATGGATGGAAAGAGAAATGGTGTAGGGGTGATTCTGAAGGAAGAGTACAGTAAGAGTGAAGTGGAGGTAAAGAGAGTTTCTGATATGCTCCTTCTTATGCTCCACAAGTGGGTTGGAGTGAGTTAGATGAAGTGGTAGAAGGTTTACCTAGGAATAAACTATTGGTGATTGGGGCAGACTTTAATAGGCATGTAGATGAAGGGAACAGAGGTGATGAGGAGGTGATGTAGGGTATGCTCTTAAGGAGAGGAATGTGGAAGGGCAGATGGTGGTAGATTTTGCTTAAAGGATGGAAATGGCAGTGGTAAACACTTATTTTAAGAAGAAGGAGGATCATAGGGTGACGTAAAAGAGTGGAGAAAGGTGCACACAGGTGGACTATGTTCTATGTAGGAGATGCAACCTGAAGGAGATTGGAGACTGTAAGGTGTTGGCAGGGAACAGTGTAGCTAGACAGCATCAGATGGTGGTCTGTAGGATGGTTTTGGAGTTGAAGAAGAAGAAGAAGAAGAAGAAGAAGAAGAAGAAAGGAAGAGGAGAGTGAGGACTGAAGGAAGAAAAAGATGGTGGAAACTGAAGGAGAAAGACTGAAGTGTGAGATTCAGAGAAAAGGTCAGTCGGGGCTCGGTGGTGGTGAAGAGGTGCTGGATGAATGGGTAACTACTGCAAAAGTGATGAAGGAGACAGCTAGAAAGGTACTTGGTGTGACATCTGGAAATAGAAAGGAAGACTAGAGACGTGGTGATGGTGGAATGAGGAAGTGCAGGAGAGCATAAGGGGAAAGAGGTTGAAAAAACGGAATTGAGATCAGCAGAGAGATGAGAAAACCCTAGGCAGGAGTACAAGGAGATGTGAAGGGGATGTGGTAAAAGCCAAGGAAAAGGCATATGAGGAGCTGTATGAGAAGTTGGACACTAAGGAAGGAGAAAAGGATTCATACCGATTGGCCAGGCAGAGGGACCGAGCTGGGAAGGATGTGCTGCAAGTTAGAGCAATAAAGGATGAAGATGGAAATGTGGTGACTAGTGAGAAGAGTGTGTTGAGAAGATATAGGGAGTATTTTGAGCAGCCGATGAATAAGTAAAATCAGAGAGAGAGAAGGTTGAATGGTGTGGAGATGGTGAAGCAGGAAGTGGATAGGATTAGTAAGGAGGAAGTGAAAGCAGTGATTAAGAGGATGACGAGTCGAAAGTCAGTTGGACCAGATGACACACCGGTAGAAGCGTGGAGATGTTTAGGAGAGATGCAGCGGAGTTTTTAACCAGATTGTTTAACGATTTAAGATTTTGGAAGGTGAGAAGATGAGGAATGGAGAAGGAGTGTGCTGGTACCGATCTTTAAAAATAAGGGAGATGTGCAGACCTGCAGTATATTCAGTCTTGATACTAATGAAGCATGTTGTAGTTCAAGCTTCTTAGCTAGGTAATAATCAATCAATCTGTCTGTCCGTCCGTCCGTCCGTCTATCTATCTATCTGTCTGTCTGTCTGTCTGTCTGTCTGTCTGCCTGTTTTATATATATATATATATATATATATATATATATATATATATATATATATATATATATATATACAACTGCCCAGGTGTGTACAACTTAAATAAAGTGCAGCACAGGTGTGTACAACTATAATAACTCTAAAACATTTGCCAAAACATGACTGAAGCCCACTTGTCTTCCCAAATGCTTCATGATCTGCGACAGCGCCCCCAACAGGCCCGGATGAATTTCTCCTCCTGTGTTTTTTCCAGCTCATCCCATTCGCCTTTCTAAAAGACCCGCCATATTGTCAGACTCACAGAGGCTGAAGGTAATGTATGGTGTTCGTTTGAAATATTTCTTGTGTTTGACCGGGAGTTTTATTTAATTGCATTGAGTTTGTGAAACGGCTTCTCGGATTTGCCCCATTTTGATAAACCATTTCGGTGTAGCTAGCAAGCGTGCGAACCATGAGAACGGCGCACAGAGCCCCCCCTGAACCCAGCACTCAGCGCTAGCATTCGGGCTACAAGCACCGCTTATACCGCGGAGTGCAGCGGCTTAGCCGAGGCTCCGTCCTGGTTCTTACTTACTGTTCAACCAAACGGTGTAGATGATAACCTCAAGTTTATCTGAAAGAAAAAGAGCTGCTTTTTTATCAATTGGGATTTTTCCGTCCTAATTCTTGACCTGGACGAAACAGGATCATGGTGATTATCATCCAGCTGAAGTTCTCCTCACCATTTCTCAACTGGCTCCATCAAGCAGCAGGAGTCCAGCTTGTTCATCTTACCCTGTGTAGATACCAACCTAAACCTGGTGTCTGAGTCAAAGACCTGGCAGAAATCTTACTTATTAGATTAATATCAATCTACAGGTGATTTCAGATCTTAGAAGACTTTCAGACACATGAGTGTTGAAGCTCTTTCTCCTACAAACACAAGGGCTTGGTGGAACTGTGATCATCTGCATCTTCTCAAACCTATCTTGTGAGAACTCTTTGCAAATTAATGCAGATGATGATAAAAAAAAAAAAAAAATTCTAGGTAATATTAGTGAAGAGAAAAAAAAAATCCCTGGTTATAGATTAACTACCCCTCAAACTGATAGTAATTTATAATTAATATTATTATATTAAAAAAAATATTTTTAATCTAAAAATATTTTATAATTAATTTATCCCTCATTTAACTTAGTTCAGTCTGATATTTAAATTGTAGATATTATATATTATTAAATTATTATATATATTATTATATCATCTATAAATAATTAAACATTTACAGAATATCTACTATACATCTGTATATAAAAATGTAGCTAAAATATTTATGCTTTATGCAAATGTATGTTTATTATTTGTAAAACCAAACTCAACATGAAGACTAAATATTCTTGTACATGGTTTAAAGTAATTATGGTCATCAGGACAGCAAACGAACCTTTAGCTTTGTTTCCACACGGACGGTTTTAATTGCCGGATGTACGTTTTAGTTTTTCAAACATTTTGATGTAAATTTATTAGTACAAACTCTGTTTTGAAATGTTACTCCGCAGCTTCTCTACTATCAGATCTTTCGCGAGTTACTCTTAGTCTAGTTCCAAATGAAAAGTCGCCAGCTATCGAGTTTGTGAGTATCGAGGTTGCAATGTATATACATATAAATTAGACCGATTATTAGGCAGGTGCATCTGATAGACCAAACCGTCTGCGCTACGTTCTGCACTTGCATGAGAGAACATAACTCTATCCTACCAGCAGGGGGCAGTAGTCTGTATTTGGAAAACAGGGAAATCCGGAAAAACTATAACTGAATATCTACAGCAAGAAGGGGTTTCCTCCTGCCGCCATCATTACTAACGGATTCGCAATCAGGTCTGCTAAGTTGCAACGGCGACGTCAAGCGTGTTCCGCGGGGTTTTTTTTTTCTTTCCGTGTGCTCATTGGCTAAGCTAGTAAGCCGCTGCAACAGACACACAAATTCTCCAATTCTGTTTTGTTAGTGAGCCTTTAACCAGCTGTAGTACAAAAACCTGGTAACCAGTTCACTGATTGGAGAAGTTTGTGTTCAGTAAATGTAATTTCAGCAATTTTCCGTATTATTAATTAGGAATTTAATTTAATGGCGCCATCGTATATATCAGCCATCTAAATATCGTCATCGGCCAGAGAAACGTCTGTCTGTTTATTCATACTTTATAATAGTTCACCATCTTCTCTAAAATGGTGCAGTAAAGAATAAAACCTACTGTAAGTGGCAGTTCGGTGGATTGTATATCTTGTGTGAGTGGTCCAGGTTAGCGATGGTGTAGGAAATGTTCTCCTGGCACATTTCTGGGGCTGTTAATTGTAATAAATCATGTCCTGAATGCCACACACACTATTTAAATATCGTTGCTGACCATGTGCATCTTAATATGCTTGCAGTTTACCATTTTCCAGTGTGTTAATGCAGGAGGTCACAAAGCAACAGTTTCAAGCTGGTTTCCTGAGCAGTGATAATGAGTGTCCATGCCGTGAGGAACAGAGGCTGTTTTGAGCAGTAATAAAGTATATTCTAAGCGTATGTGCCGCATTAAATTATTCACGCAAATGAGCAGTTTTTCCCCTTTTTTTGAATAATAGAACAATTTTATTATTTCTTTCCCTGAACATGATATGCGAAGGCACAGATCACCAATTATGCATTTAAATTCGGGAACTTTTTTCATTGTGTAGAACTGTACAGATTGCAGGAAAGGCTTGAAAACAGCTGTGATCTTCAGTCCAAACGTATTGGGTCACCTGACCTTTCCTGCCATATGTGGTTCTTTTCCAAACCGTTACCACAAACTTGGAGGCGCTCAAATGTACAGGACGTCTTTAGATGCGCTATAATACAGTTTTGCTTTCACTTGAACTTGGAAACAAACCTGTTCCAGCATGGCAATGTCCCCATGTGCACAAAGTGAGCTCCTTGGAGATCTGGTTTACATGCTTTGGAGAGGAAGATCTTGCTGAAGAGCTCTGATCTCATCCCTACTGAAAACCTTTGAGATGAATTGGAACGCTGGCTGCACCCCAGGTCTCCTCACCTACTTCAGCACCTGCCTGTCATAATTCCCTTGTGGCTGATGAACACACATATCCATAAACACACTCCAAAATCTAGTGGAACGTCTTCCCAAAAGAGTGGAGGGAATTATTAGAGTTAATTGGGACTAAATGTCGAATGCAATGCTCAAAAACCACATACCAAACTTATGACCAGGTGTCCCAATACTTTTGGCAATATAGTATCGTTTTGTGTTGTTTTTTTCTTCCACTTGGCGCACGATTTGTGACTTGCACATTGTTGGCCACAGCATGTGATATCAAGTTTAGCTGCGATACTGAGTGACTGTTCATCCTTCAAGGTAACTGGAAGTCAAGTCTCAGGAATTTCTGGAATGATTTCTTTTGACAATGGACCATCTGTCTTTTGTATCTGTAGCGTTTCTCCTGGTCTGGGGATGCTGCATGTTTGATGACTACTTTATGGCATATTTACAGTGAATCATCAGGACAAGATTATAAAATTGGTTCTTTCTATGGCTCCATGTTCCTATTAATCAGCATAGTGGTTAGAGTATTAGGGCAATGACCATATGGATCAATTCCAGATGTTTTGCCAGATTCATTGGTCAAATGCACTTTTAAATAATAATTTCTAAGGTAGGCATACTGTATCTATAGGACTGACTGTAATGTACTTTAACACAACACATACTTTATAGGTTTCTGAGCCATTCTGGTTAGCAAGCAGGTTCAACCAACTAACTTCCAAACAAATCTAACACTATAAATAGTGTTAATGGTAATAATAAAAAAGTGAAGTTTGTGACTGGTTTTGTGAAAATATCAGTTATGTGGACAGATATCTAAAACATTGGTACAGCATGCATTGTAACACCTTTAAAGCTGGTGAAAGTGATGCAAATGCACTATTTAATAAACAGAGGGTTATTTCAAAGTTGCAGATCAGGATGAGAACAGTGGCAGATTTGCTTGTCTGCTATTCTGTGATTAAGGTGTTATTGTTTTATTTTTTTTCCCTCCATTTAATAAAAAAACTGATCATCATAACAAGCACCTCTGATGTTTAATTGTGCAACTAAGAAAAGTAAATAAACGTCACTGGACGTTAGATAGTGAATTTTTTACGATAGCCAGTTTGGATCGTACCTGCCGATAACCCATTAATCAACTGGGGGAAAAAAAGACACTCCATGTAAAATAGTTCTGAACTTTATTACAAAAAAAAACAAACCAGTGCTGAATCGTGAATGTGCTAATTAAAATAAGTATGCATTTATAGTATTCATAAATGTTAAGGAAAATAGGAGACATGCATTCAAACTGAAGCAAATAAAAAAAAAAAGTCTATTTTCGGCTTCTCCGTTTAGCGGATCATCCGTCTCCATACCCCTCTGTCCTCTACATCTGCCTCTTTCAACCCTACTAGCTGCATGACTTCCTTCACCACATCCATAAACCTCCACCTTTTCCTCCTTCCTGGTGGCTCCATCCTCAGCATTCTCCTATCAATATACCCCATGTCCCTCCTCTGCACATGTCCAAACCATCTCAATCTCACCCCCCCCACCTTGTCTCCAAAACGTCCTACATGCACTGTCCATCTAATAAACTCATTTCTAATCCTGTCCATCGTCATCACTCCAGTTGAAAACCCCAACATCTTCAGCTCTGCTACTTCCTGCTCCACCTCCTGTCTTTTACTCAATACCACTGTCTCTAATCCATACAACATTGCAGATCTCACCACAGTCCTATAAACTTTACATTTAACTCTCACAGATACTCTTCTATCACAAATCACTCCTGTTATCACTCTTCTCCACCCTGCCTGCGCTTTTTTCTTCACTTCTCTAACACACTCCATTACTTTGCACTGTTGACCCCAGGTATCTGAACTCCTCCACCTCTTCTCCCTGCAACTGCACCCTTCCACTGCCCTCTCTCTCATTCACACACATGTACTGTCTAACTACTATTGACTTTCATTCCTCTTCTCTCCAGCACGTACCTCCATCTCTCCAGGCTCTTCTCAACCTGCTCCCACAAATCACAATATCATCCATAAACATCATAGTCCAGGGAGACTCCTGTCTCACCTCGTCCGTCAACCTGTCCATCACCACTCCAAACAGGAAAGGGCTCAGAGCTGATCCTTGATGCAGTCCAACCTTCACCTTTAACCAGTCTGTCGTTCATTCTGCACTCGTCTGCACATCTCCCTTATTCTTAAAGATCGGTACCAGCACACTCCTTCTCCATTCTTCAGGCATCCTCTGACCTTTCAGTATCTTGTTAAACAATCTGGTTAAAAACTCCACTGCATCTCCCCTAAACATCTCCACGCTTCTACTGGTATGTCATATGGTCCAACCGACTTTCCACTCTTCATCATCTTAATCGCTGCTCTCACTTACTCCTTACTAATCCTATCCACTTCCTGCTTCACCATCTCCACACCATCCAACCTCTCTCTCTCTCTCTCTCTCTCTCTCTCTCTCTCTCTCTCCATTTTCCTCGTTCATCGGCTGCTCAAAATACTTCCTCCATCTTCTCAACACACTCGCCTCACTAGTCAATACATTTACATCTTCATCCTTTATTGCTCGAACTTGTAGCACATCCTTTCCAGCTCTGTCTCTCTGCCTGGCCAATCGCTACAAATCCTTTTCTTCTTCCTTAGTGTCCAACTTCTCCTACAGCACCTCATATGCCTTTTCCTTGGCTTTCGCCACCTCCTTCTTCACCTGCTGCAACATCTCCTTGTACTCCTGCCTACTTTTCTCATCATTCTGTTTTGACAACCTCTTTCTCCTTATGCTCTCCTGCACTTCTTCATTCCACCACCACATCTCTTTGTTTTTCTTTCTATTTCCAGATGTCACACCAAGTCCCTTTTCTAGCTGTCTTCATCACTTCTGCAGTAGTTGTCCAATCATCCAGCACCTCTTCACCACCACTGAGCCTCTGTCTGACCTCTTCCCTGAATCTCACACTACAGTCTTCCTTCTTCAGTTTCCACCATCTTATTCTTCTTTTAGTCCTCACTCTCCTCCGCCCCTGCCAACACCTTACAGTCTCCAATCTCCGTCAGGTTGCATGTTCTACATAGAACATAGTCCACCGGTGTGCACCTTCCTCCACTCTTATACATCACCCTATGTTCCCCTTCTTCTCTATCCCACAACCCCCTTGTGGAGCATAGACAATGATGATATTTATCATCATCCCTTCAACCACCTTCATGTTTATCACCCATTCAGAAACTCTCTTCACCCCCACTACACCATTTCTCTTTCCATCCACACAATGTTCCTGGTCTTACTCCCTTTTCACTTTGTCTCCTGAACACACATCTTTCTCCTCTCCATCATATCAGCTCCCTCTCTCCCTTTACCAGTCATAGTGCCAACATTTGAAGTACCAACCCAAACCTCCAATCTCCTACACTTCTCCTTTCCCTGCTGTCTCTGTAGACGTCTTCCTCCTCTCCTTCTCCTCCTTCGGCCAACAGTAGCACAATTTCCATGCCCTGCTGGCTAACAATCCCTGTGGTGGTCGTTGGTAACCCGGGCTTCGACCAAGCTGGGCCCCCCCCTACCACCCATAACCCCCCCCACAAAAAAAAAGGCCTGTATATTTTCATGTGTGTCGGTTTCAGTTATCCGTGGTGAACTTAACCTCACATTACAATGAGAAATTGCCTTTTCTGCTATGAAGAATTAAGTCTGCATTGCTGTAATTGTTCTGAGATTCCTCATTATGGCTGGATTTCAATATTTTAATCCAATGTAACAGTCCGGGGTACGATGCTGGATTTATAAAGTCTGTTTTTTCAATTCTGCTTGTCATCATGCTTATGTACAGACTGTACCATGACTGGTTTATGGTGTTAATTGGATAAACTTTAACTTAATCCAGTCTTGCCTTTCTCATAGGACTGAGAGAACCATTCACACATTTTGAGAATGTCTAACCCAGTGACCAGCCGATCCCGGGTTTACCCAGACATCAACACACAGAGACCTCGGGAGTACTGGGACTACGAGTCGCATGTTGTGGAGTGGGGGTGAGCCTGCTGGTGCTTGTTGCTGGTGATAAGGATGTAGTACACTGGGATGGAAAAGTTGCTTGGGTGTTCGTTCCATCATGCTATTGATTTTGTTTAAAAAAACAAACAAACTAAACAATATGCAGGACATGGTCAGATTGATGCAATGAGTCGTATGCAAACACAACAGTAAACACTTCGACCAAAATTGTTTACTTTAGTTAGATCACACACAACTTAAGCTTCTAAACTATTTCTTTTTCCTTCATAATTAATGTTAGATTAGTAAATCTAGAAGTGAGTCCTGAATGATTTCCAATTACGGAGGTATCTTTAGTGCTCCGATATTAACTGATACCGTGATTGATTTGAATATAAAAATATTATGTTAATAAAAATCGTTCAATTATTTCATTTTCATTTCACCTCACGTATTTAGCTGCATTTTATAATGCAGCTTCTTGCTTTTGTCTTTAAAAGGAACCAAGACGACTACCAGCTTGTTCGCAAATTGGGGCGTGGCAAATACAGTGAAGTTTTCGAAGCTGTGAACATCACAAACAACGAGAAAGTCGTCGTTAAAATACTCAAAGTGAGTACATCCCGTTATCTTTATTGGTCGGGGCTTCTGTGTAATCATGTATCAGGGTTCCTACGCATTTTTGGAGAAGTATTGAATTTGATTTGAGCGATTTGAACACTAAATATTGAAAAATATGTTTCCATGCTATTGCGCTGTTCTGACTTTTTACAACAAAGGCTACATCTAGATCAACCGGAATACATTTGAAAAAAAAAACGCGCAACGTCCACAATTTTCGCTTATGTTCTAGCTACATCATTTCCGCCTGCTGTTTATTTACTTTTTCATCTCTATAAAAAAATAAATTGCGCCAACGGCTAAAAATGAATCACCGAATTCGTACTGCGACGCGAAAGTGCCGTTTTCAAGTTTATCCACTTCGGATAACATTTTCCCCAAAAAAGCTACGTATTCCTTGACTGAAAACAGCGTCTCTGTGTGGACAGAAGGCCAAAACGGAGAGAAAAATGTATTAGTGTGGACGGATAGTGTTTTGTCATTTATAAATTATTAGAATTGAGGTTTTAATAAAATACCCATTGAATGTAGTTTGGCGTTCGTTTGTATGAGCTACAGTAGCTGCTACCTCCCAGGGATTATGTGGATATTGTAACGTAAAGCATGTTTGAATTTAAAATTATTCCAGATGTTAAATTCGGCGTTAAAAAACCTGTAGAAACATCTGCATATTTGAGATTTTGACGTGAAAATGTGTGTAGGAACCCTGATGTATGATGTGTTTATAATTGATTATTGAATAAACTTTAGTATTTTTGTATTTTTTTTTGTTATGGATGGATGAATTAATGGAGGATTCACGAGCATCCCATTTTTACATTGGTGCACTGCTTTTCCACACTTTTTAGGCCTACTTTTGGAGTTCATTTCAATTTACTGGCACAACGATATACCTGAAGAGACTAGACCTCTTACATTACATGCCATCCCAACTCTCATTTTCCAGGTCACTGATGAGCATCTTTGCTAAATAAGCTTGTTTGTATTGTGGACTGTAACTTAAAAAAAAAAAAAAAAAAAAGATTTGTAACTCGATCCTTTCGGCAAAAACCCAAATTAAGAGAGGGAGACTTTTTCCTTAAGAGAGCATTCTTCTTTCAACTCAACATGGCTCCAGATTTATTCGATAACATTTGGTGAGATGAGAGCTTTCCTTTATGCTATGCGATAAATGCTTGTGGAGATTAGCCACGGCTCCCTTAATTCTTCGCTTTTTACTGGAGACAGGATGGGGCGAGTGCAACACAATCAGTGCCTGGATTGGGAAATGTTTTTGGATTCAGCTTTTGTCTGTTCTTTATTTTTCTCTTTTTTTTCTTTTTTTTCTTCAGCCAGTAAAGAAGAAGAAAATAAAACGAGAAATAAAGATATTGGAGAATCTCCGAGGCGGCCCGAACATCATCACGCTTTTAGACATCGTTAAGGATCCAGTGGTTCGTATCAATAATTATTAATATGATGCACTTACAGGGTTTAATTTGCTGTGAACTAATGAATCTTGTTCTGGGGTGATTTAGCAACTGATTTATTCCTACAGGTTTTTCCAGAGTTGCGATGGTTCGATTTCTCATACTTATGATAACGATACGACAAAATTGTCAAAATATTGAAGGTTTTGTGTGGCAGGCCAACGTAGGCCGTGAGAATAAATGCGAGGTGAGGTGTTTCCCGCCCTGTTTTTTGTGTTTCAAAGCCCAATTTTAGCTCTTTTTCTCTCTGCTTTTGAATCTGCGTCGCCAGACAATAAAACGGAGCACACTGATTAGTCTCATCAGCTCGTCCGGCTCCACCCCCCCACTCGTACCGGAGCTCGTCCACGCTCCTGTAGCTCAAATTACTGAAGAAGTTGATGCTCAACGGGTCAGAACTGTTTTGGCAGCAAAAGGGGGACCAACACAATAATAGGCAGATGTTATGCTTGATCGGTGTATATAATGTACAGTTTATTTTAAACATTACTGTACTGTAAATTGTTCCGGTTTGCTAAATGATGTACTGTAATGAGTTAAATTATTAACAAATTACAGTATACTACCCCCATACTGATCATTCTTTAAGAATGTGTTGTGGTCTGATATATTGGAACAGTTCCCCATTAAGTTGGGAACTATACCTAAATGTATAATTTTATAAGTAGCTATTGAAATGTACTGAATGCTTTTTTGAAAAATGTTAAATAGACCCTTTCTTTTTCTTTTTTTTTTCCTCCCCAAGTCTCGAACACCCGCTCTGGTTTTTGAACATGTTAACAACACAGACTTTAAGGTGAAATTCTTGTTTCCTTATTTTAAAACCTAGCCATTAATGGCATGATTTGAAAGTAAGTAAGGTGAGCTCAGGTTATTTTTTTTTATTATTATTATTCCTTATATTTTACAGCAATTGTATCAGACGCTCTCAGACTATGACATCCGGTTCTACATGTATGAGATCTTAAGGGTAAGTTTCTTTCAAACCAACCCCCTGCATGTCTTCCTTCACCACATCCCTATACCTCCTCCTTGGTCTTCCTCTTTTCCTTCTGTCTTGTGGCTAAATCCTCAGCATTCTTCTACTGATATACCCCATGTCCCGCCTCTGCACATGTCCAAACCTCTCAATCGTCTCCAAAATGTCTGCACGGTCCCTCGAATTAACGAATTTCTAGCCTGTTGGCTAATAATTCCTGTTGCAGTCGTTGATAATCCAGGCCTCGAGCGATCCTGTATGGTATTCAGGTTTGTGATCTGCTTATGTTTTCTGCCGGATGGCTTTTCTAACGCAACTTTACACATTTATCCAGACTTGGTAGCGGCACTAAGCGGGCAATGTCTTGTGCAATCCTAATCACTGGCCTATTAAAATGTTATTTAGCCAGTGTGAAGATACTTATAAACATGTATTGTGAGCTGTTTTCCATGTCATGGATAGAAATAATGCTCAGGTGTTGATAACATTTCTCTTGCGCCTAGAGATGGGTGGGAATGAAAGAGAAGTCGCCGTTAGTGGATTCTACCGATACTGATAGCTATGTTGGAGCGTACTTGCCAATAGCTGATTAATCAACCGATAGTTTTTCAAATGGATACTGGATAAAAAAAATAAACACTCCATGTAAAATAGTGAAAAAAATTATTACAAAAAAGTACTGACTGTGCAAAATGAAATACAAATGAATTAATTAAGAAATATAATTAATAAGTTATAAATAAAAAATATATATCTCTCGCCGTGCAGTCCTGCGTGTAAAACATATTGTCAGTGATTTGCCTCTAGAGGCCGCTCTCATAATGACAGCGGCCCGGGAGCCGGAAAAACTATCGCCGATACCGATGGTTTTTCCGGCTCCCGGTGTAGAAAATTTCTTGACCTTCTTATCAATAACTTGGACTCGGTTGTGTGAGAGGTGCCGAGTTTGATTTTCTGTCAGGTTTTGAAGTGAGACTCAGCTGAGCCTGAAAGTATAGAAATATGAGAAGCACTGGTTTGTTTATTCATTGAAATTGTACCTTATCTATCGAATATCTTTTTAGGCCTTGGACTACTGCCACAGTATGGGAATCATGCACAGAGATGTCAAGCCCCACAATGTTATGATTGATCACGAGCACAGAAAGGTATTTCCACCTCTCATTTGTTCCATTAGTGTGGTTCTTGTCACACCCTGGACTGGTCCTCCAGAGCATGGTTGTTCATCGCTCATTGTCATAATAACTGGAAGGAATGCAAAAGGCTCAGGCCTCATGAGGTCTTTAATATGACATGGTATGATATCACTGATTTCCCAAGACGTCATGTGCTGTTTCTCTAAAACCCAGACCATGCTATGTATGTTGTTCGGTTTTTCAGCTCCGTCTAATAGATTGGGGCCTGGCCGAGTTTTACCACCCAAGTCAGGAGTACAATGTCAGAGTGGCTTCCCGATACTTTAAAGGACCAGAACTGCTCATTGACTACCAGGTTAGTGTTCCGACTGTCAAATTCCTAAAGAGTTGCATTTTACGAAAGGTGAAATTGGCCTTTTGTTGCAAAAATGGAAGTTGTAAATTGTAATATTTACGAGGTGGTATCCAGAAGTTTCACGACTAGTTTTGTAACACGCCAACAGATGGTAGCACAAGGCTGCACGCACAGGCACAGGGAGCACCGACCTTCATAAGTCAGTGTGCCAAAAGACATCATCCTGTGTACAGCTACGCAACTGGTGCTATTCTGACAACATGATCTCACTTCCCCACCGACCCTACTCGCCAGATTTGCCTCCTGTGGATTTTGCCCTCTTCCCAAAGATGAAGGTCAAAGGTCGCCTTTTTGACACAATTGCAGAGAATCGCAGAAGGTGCTTGATACGCTTCGGAAAGAAGACCTACAGGACATATTCCAGAAGTGGCAGGAACACTTGGAGCGCTGTATTGCTGTGCAAGGGGACTATTTTAAAGGTGATTGTGTGTAAATGCAGATAAATAATGTAATTTCTTTTCAACATAGCTCGTCTTGAAACCTTTTGATACCACCTCGTGTGTATACATATGTTATGTCACCTGGTCATAAGTACGGTATGTGATTTTTGAGTATGGCATTCCACATTTAGTCCCAATTTGGTTTTATAATTCCCTCCACTCTTCTGGAAGATGTTCCACTAGATTTTCTTGTGCTTATGGATATTTGTGTTCATCAGCCACAAGGGAATTATGAAAAGCAGGTACTGATGAAGGTAAGGAGTCCTGGGGCGCTGTCAACATTCCAATTCATCTCATAGGTGTTCAGTAGGGATGAGATCAGAGCTCGATAGCAGGCCACTCGAGATCTTCCTCTCCAAAGCTTTTTTGTGGTATCATTTTGGAAAAGAACCACATATAACAGGAAAGTTCAGGTGACCCAATACTTTTGTCAATATAGTGTATATGATATTCATCCCAAAGATTCTCAGTGGGGTTAAGGTTTCAACTCTGTGGTTGCCAACCCATGTATAAAAATGCTGTCTCATGCCGGTCCCATCAGGGTAGGAAAAAAACATTGATGGAAAAACTCATATTAGGATATTCAGATAGTCAGCTGATCAAATTCTGAAAAAATTGCTGAACCTAGCCTGACCAAAGAAGCAACCCCAGATCATAACACTTTCCCCAAAGGCCTGTACGATTAACATTAGACATTAATAATATATTAGTGTGCATATATATATATATATATATATATATATATATATATATATATATATATATATATATATATATATATATATATATATATATATATATATATATATATATATAATATATATTTATTAATTATATATGGTACAGACCAAAAGTTTGGACACACCTTCTCATTCAAAGAGTTTTCTTTATTTTCATGACTATGAAAATTGTAGATTCACACTAAAGGCATCAAAACTATGAATTAACACATGGAATTATATACATAACAAAAAAGTGTGAAACAACTGAAAAATGTCATATTCTAGGTTCTTCAAAGTAGCCACCTTTTGCTTTGATTACTGCTTTGCACACTCTTGGCATTCTCTTGATGAGCTTTAAGAGGTAGTCACCTGAAATGGTCTTCCAACAGTCTTGAAGGAGTTCCCCGAGAGATGCTTGGCACTTGTTGGCCCTTTTGCCTTCACTCTGCGGTCCAGCTCACCCCTAAACCATCTCGATTGGGTTCAGGTCCGGTGACTGTGGAGGCCAGGTCATCTGGCGCAGCACCCCATCACTCTCCTTCTTGGTCAAATAGCCCTTGATGCCTTCAGTGTGACTCTACAATTTTCATAGTCATGAAAATAAAGAAAACTCTTTGAATGAGAAGGTGTGTCCAAACTTTTGGTCTGTACTGTGTATATATATATATATATATATATATATATATATATATATATATATATATATATATATATATATATATATATATATATATATATATAGGTTGCCCTAATTGAATATTTCTTCTGTTCTTGTGATTGACAGATGTATGACTACAGTTTAGACATGTGGAGTTTAGGCTGCATGTTGGCCAGTATGATTTTCAGGAAAGAACCATTTTTTCATGGACATGATAACTATGATCAGGTGAGTGGCCGGCAGGTAAACGCACACACTGACTGATAACCTTGTTTGCACCTGAGTTTTTTTTGTTGAGCATCATGGTTTTTGAAGGATTAAATTATAAATAATTGGTAAAATTCTTTATATGTTAATGGTAGGGGTGTAACGTACACGTACAAAACCACTTCGGTACAGGACTTTGCACACCTGTACCGAATGCAATCCTTGTTTTACATGTGGAACATAGTTACAATCTGAGTTTCCTTTGGAAACATGATTTATAGTGCAAATGTAAAAAAAACGACACTCTAGCTATGTTTCTAGCTATGATTCTTCTGCGTTTTTGGTTCAGCTCAGAGCAAGCTTCTCTTGAATAAATACATTTTATCTTAAATGAAGGCTTTTGTTCAAGTTTGCTAAAAAAAAAGTAGAACATTTAAGTAGATCATATCTTTAGAAATTCAATATAAAAAAACTTCATTTCATTTTTTTACATTTATTTAATTTTATTAAACCAATTAAATTTGTGCCTATTTATTCGATTGCTACTACATTTAATCATTGTAATAAAAAGTATATTGCAGTCATTTGATTTATTCTATTTTATTTTTATACACTTTATATATTATTTAAATCAAGCAGAGTAAAATTTTATTTTTATTGAAAATTGTTTAAAAAATGTAAACCGTTGTTGTTTACAAATGTTGCTAATGATAATAAACAACTTTAATAAAAAAATAAAAAAAATTAAACGAGCACACCGTACAGAAATTAGACTGGACCGTGAATTTAAAAAAACGAGGTACGTACCGAACCGTGAATTCTGTGACTCGTTACACCCCTAGTTAAAACCATATAATAAATCCAGCAAGACACCATTTTACAATTTTGAAATAGTTTTACATACTGAAAATTGTGGAGGAGCCTTTCCCTAATATGCTTGCAAGACAGCTAGTTGATGTATGTATAGTTGACAGGTGTGCTTTTTGTTTGTTTGTTTTTTTTTCTTATTGGTCTATTACTTTTACTTCGATGCTTAAATTGAGTTCTTTTTCTACAGCTTGTAAGAATTGCCAAAGTTCTGGGCACAGAAGACCTATATGACTATATCGACAAATATAACATAGAACTTGATCCACGGTTTAATGACATCTTAGGCAGGTAAGATTTGACCGTTTTGGAGTATTTATATACTCACAAAAGTGAGTACACCCCTCACATTCCAGCTACCATTTTATTTTATTTAATACTAAAGATGGGTATCTTTTATACTGAGTTGATATCAGGAGTACTGTGTTAAAATGGTGGAGGAAATTTTGGAACTAGGAATTGGTGACCCTGGGATGTCTGCAATTGATTGGAACTAGAGGTTGACTATTTGATTGGGTGACTGAGTAATTGGGCCGATTTGTGGAATTTTTTTTATTATTTTTATTTATTTATTTATTTATTTATTTATTTTTAAATCATCATCATCATCAGACAATTATGCTGGTTTTTTTTAGGCAGGTGCATCGCCCATACCAGCAGGTGGCAGTAGTCTTTATTCTGCATCCAAACTGGTAAACCATAAGAGCTAGAACTATAAATATTTAAATCTAGCAGCGTTTACACCTGCCGCCATCATTTCTAACGGATCCGTGTTGCTTTTTTCAGTCAAGTCTGCCAAGTTGCAAAGACGAGACACAAGCGTGTTTAGTTTTTTTTCTCCCGTGCTCATTCGCTAAACTGAATAGCCAATCGGACGCTCAAAAACCCTCTGGCGTGTAAAGGCTTTACAGAAAACTTTTGTTGCGCACCACAATGGTTCCAAACAATTGCCGAAGCCTCAGGGTCAACAACTTCTAGTTTTTAAATTTCCAGTTTCCACCTGCTATTTCCCCTTTACCTACTATATGCTCTCATTCCTCCAGACATTCTAGGAAGAGGTGGGAGAGGTTTGTGCACAGTGAGAACCAGCACCTGGTCAGTACTGAAGCACTGGACTTTCTGGACAAGCTCCTGCGCTACGACCATCAAGCTCGCCTCACAGCCCGGGAAGCCATGGAGCATCCATATTTCTGTGAGTCTCACTTGATTTTTAATATGGGCATGCGGGTACATACATCAGGTTTTCTTCAGGGTCTTGGAAAAGTTTTTAAAAGTCTAAAATTTGAAAATCTAAATTTTAGGCCTTAAAAAGTCTTCAATTCACTGTTCTAGGTGTCCATGAATGCTACCTCTAATGCTCTTTGAAATGTTCCTGCTATTTTTCGGGCGATTGGGGAAGTGCAAGTTTAGTGATACTTGGAAATCAATTTCTTCCATACCCCCCCTGTCTTCTACATTTGCCTCTTTCAAACCAACTACCTGCATGTCTTCCCTCACTACATCCATAAACCTCCTCCTTGGCCTTCCTCTTTTCCTCCTTCCTGGTGGCTCCATCCTCAGCATTCTCCTACTAATATACCCCATGTCCCTCTGCACATTTCAATCTCACCTCCCTCACCTTGTCTCCAAAATGTCCTACATGTGCTGTCCCTCTAATAAACTCGTTTCTAATTCTGTCTATCGTCGTCACTCCCAACGAAAACTTCAACATCTTCAGCTCTGCTACCTCCAGCTCCACCTTCTGTCTTTTACTTAATGCCACTGTCTCTAAACCTACAATATCGCAGGTCTCACCACAGTCCTATAAACTTTCCCTTTCATTCTTGCAGATACCCTTCTGTCACAAATCACTCCCACTATCATTCTTCTCCTGCCTGCCTGCACTCTTTTCTTCACTTCTCTAACACACTCTCTATTACTTTGCACTGTTGACACCAGGTACCAGAACTTCTCCACCTTTAGTGGCTGTGAATACTTAAAGGCTGTGAATACTTATGTACATGTGATTTTTTTTATATATAAAAAAAGTCAATACGTTTGCAAAAATGTACACACATTCGATTCTGGAAAAGTTTGGAATTTCGAGATGAAAAATGTGTAAAAACCCCAAGTATTTTGTTTTTCACAGATCCCATTGTCAAAGATCATGCAAGGATGGTCTCTACTTCAGGACTTTCCACCGGCTCCACTCCTGTCAGCACTTCCAGCATGATGACTGGTAACATTTCTTTTTTTATTTGATTCCTTTTTAATTCAACTTTGGAAGGCAGGTTTTCTGTAGAGTCTTAAAGTCTCAAGTCTAAAATGTAAAAGTAAAAAATGTTAGGCCTCAAAAAGTCTTCATTTTCCGATGTAAATGAAGTGCTGCCTCTAATGTTCATTGAAAGGCTCATGCATCACCGTAGAACGATTTTGTTCGCTAGTTTCCGTGATGTAGTTCTTTCTTTCGCTAGTCCAAATTTAAATCGCTGTATTACAAATGAGACCAACAATTACATTTCTGTTATTGGAGAGAATCATTTAAATGTTATTCCTAACGTTCCTGAACATTCGGTCCCGCTGCAGATTCCTGCGAAATTTAAGATAATCCACAACTTGCTAAAGTGAGGTTCCAAATGAGAACCTGCAAATTTTCCGAACCTCGAATTATCTGGGATCGACTGTACTTGGCTTGAAACAATTGAATCTAGGGTTCGGTTAAGGCCAGTTACAAACAATGTGTTTTTGATGTCGTGATGAAAGTCTTGAATTTTATTCTTAATGGTCTTTAAACGGTCTTTAAAAAGTCAGAATTTTGACTTGATGAAACCTGCAGAAACCCTGAGTATTGTTCAGCTCTGGTCCAATTGTGTTTTAGGAGGCATCACATCCATGTCGCCGTCACAGCCCATGACCAACATGGCTGCTTCTCCTGTTATACCCTCGCCCAACATTCTGGCCACGCAAGTCTCTACTGCTGCTGGGCCACAACCCTGATGAGGATCTACCTGTTCAACTCTTTATCCATCCATTGTTACTTTTAATACAACAAACCCGAGCAGAGACAGAATAGTTTATTTGGTTTTTTTTCCCCCCCTCCGTTTGTTTTTATATATATATATATATATATATATATATATATATATATATATATATATATATATATATATATAACAGTGACAATTCACATCAACAAACATGCAGATTTGCACACAAACACGTGTATTTAAAAACCTGAACACCTAAAAAAAAAAAATAAATCAGCGGACAGATCCGACATGTCACACACAAGTACAAGACGCAGGTTCTGGCCTGTGTTTGTCCACTTTTGAATGACGTGACAAATCTAGATGTGGCTGTGTAAAGAGGGACTTAATAATCACCTCGGATAAAATACACAACATGGTTAAAAAGGAGTTTTGCCGAAGTGCTTGCAGAAAGGCAGAATAATCAATGAAGAATGATGCGAATTTGAAATGTCCACCTGTTTCACCAGTGTCAAACCGCAAGTATATAAAATCTATCACATATACAAACACTACAGAAAAACATCCACAGAAACAAAAGAATAGTAAAAAAAAAGTGCAAAAGACCAAACTGGGGTACCAAGTGGATCCAGTTGAGGTGATTAATATGAAAGGAGGCCTGAGATTAGAGTTATTAATACAGAGTGCGATGTGTGATTTGAAGTTTTTATATATATATATATATATATATATATATATATATATATATATATATATATATATATATATATATATAAATATATATATATATAAATAAATAAAAACATTTACCAGGAAGTGTCTGCCTGAAAATGTAGCTGCTGTATTTTATGATGGTATCTAGAAAAAGCATCTACACTGTAGAAATGAATAATAAAATAAATTTTATATGTCCCTCGTTTTTTTGCTTTTATTTTATAGGTAAAAGATTCTGTCACAATGTACGTTTACGGCATTTACGCTCTTGTCGTAAAAAATTATTTTGAAGTCATCAATGAATAAGTCAACACTGGTTCAACAGGTTGCAAACTTATTATATCATCATCCTAAATTTCTGTTGGGAGGAATTATTTTTTTTTTTTAAACATAGACATAAAACCAACAGGGAAAATAAGTGCTAGTGGTTTAGGCAGGTCTTCACCAGTCGTTTGGAGATTCAGCTGTGACTTGTACATCTACGGGAAGTTCATTCCATCACCTCAGTGCCAGAACAGATAAAAGCCTTGATGTATGTGAGGTCGTATCACAATGTTTGGAGACGGGCTCTGTTTACAAGAAGTACTTTATTTACCTACGTTTACACACCATCACCTTCATAACAGTTCTCTTGCACAGCAATACAGCGTTCCCAGCGTTCCTTCCACTTATTGAATGTGTCCTGGAAGTTCTTTTCGAAGCGTATCGAGCATCTTCTGCCATTCGTGCTGTCACAATGGCAACCTGAGCTGGATCTTCATATTCAGAAGAGGGCAAAGTCCACAAGAGCTAAATCTGGTACATAGGGTGGGTGCGGAAGTGAGATTGTTTTTCACGGGACCTGATCTGTGGCAGCGTAGTGCAGTGCAAGGATTGATGAGAGCTTTGAGGAAAGAGGGCGCTTTTTTGGTTAACTAGACAAGCAGTGTTTTGGATCTCGTGCGTGAGTGCAGTGACCGGAAGCAGGTGGAAGGTGTGGGATGGTGGGAAGATGTACACTGCGCCATGCCACTGTTGGGCAGCTATAAATATAAATCCACCCACTAAATATTTTTTTTGGACTCCACAAGACCTCTGGAGGTTTGTGTCTGGGGGGGGGGTACCAAGAACATAGCAGCAGATCCTTCAAGTCTGTAAGTTCTGGTGGAGCTCTCCATGAATCTAAATTGTTTGTCCAGCACATTTGTCTTGTTTGACACATCTGCAGAGACATCTTGGTCATACTGGGGTTTGATTTAGATTTTGTGATGAGCTTCTATCTGTAAGATTCTGACCATGTCTGAAGAAGAAACCAGTTTGAACTTTGAACAGGAATTCGTGTCATCCATTTGACATTGCAATATTTTGATCGGTTTTAAAAGTTTTGATAAAAACTGCAGTATCTGTTGATGATCAGGCCAACAAGCTGGCTGTAAGGCCTTGGCAGGACTTGTGTATCCCCAGTATGTAGTGATTAGTACCTACGAGGGATGTGCATCTCCATACCTAAGGCCAAAGTGGTTGGCGTCGTGATACATAGCCAATAAGACTATAGATTAAAGTTACATATGAAGCAGCTACTGATGCGATACGATTCCCCCCTATTACCGATTTCAATTCGATTCAACACAATGCAATGGAAAAAATATGCTATCCAATAAGATATAGTACTGATAGTCTGCTTTCATTTCTTTGGTTCAGACTGACAGCAAATCAACCATTTACTTAAGTGCCTTTTGACTTCTAACGCATGCAAAAAAAAAAGTTCAAAGATTAAATAAAATCAGATGTTCTTTTTCTTTTGTGTCTCAAGCAAGATGCAGCTCTACCTCTGTGACTCTCAAGAAACGCGCTCGAGAAACGGTTTTGCGACAAGAAATCGATCTACATATCAAATATTGGTCACAAATTATTGGTCGCTTTCTAAATAAAAGTATAGATATTCTATATAAATATAGTTTTTACGGCTGCACGGTTCTTTTAAATCAATGCATCACATCGCATGAAGGATTTATACATTTAAAGCTCTTTAATGAACTAGAAACGCTATGGCTAGGTTGTCTAGTCTTTAAGTTCAAGGTGTGGACTTCTAATTTCCCACATCTGCTGGATGTTCTGAAAAAACTAAACAAATCCACCTCAGAACTTGCAGGACTGAAGGGATCTGCTTTTAGATACCACACACACACACACACACACACACACACCCCATCAGAGGTCTTGTGGAGTCCAGGCCTCGATGTGTCTGAGCTGTTTTGTTGGCACATGGAGAGATTATGCAGGTGAGATTAATGTTATATTTGGTCACATTTAAATGAATATTTTTATTTTATACTTGACATATTCATGTTTTAAACATAATATAGTATTATTTTTTTTATTTAAATATATTTTGTGGATTCTGGGAAACAGGGCTGTGATTGCTAAAGTGAGGGATTGAATCCTGTCTTGGGCAAAAGTGGACTTTCATTCATTCATTTTAGTTCTATTTGTTTAGTAAACAATAGACATTGTCCCAAAGCATCTTTACAGAGATAAAGATAAAAAATATAAAGATGTTATAAAGTTTGTATTTCTAAGTTTATGCCTATAAGTTTATCCATAATGAGCAAACCAGTGGCTACATTGGAAAGGAAAACTCCCTGAGATGGTCTGAGAAAGAAACCGTGAGAGGTACCAGACTCAGAAGGGAACCCGTCCTCATCAAATGTCTATTTACTATATACAGTGAATAGGAATATACAGATTAACAATGCAGCATTAAATTGTTTTCTTGCTGAAGTGCTATAATGCCAATTAATACACTTATTCATATTTAAACATAGGCCAGACCGCTGTATTAGGTTCGGCTACCTCCAGCTCCACCTCCTGTCTTTTATTCAGTGTCACTGTCTCTAAACCATACAACATCTCAGGTCTCACCACAGTCCTATAAACTTTCCCTTTCACTCTCACAGATACTCTTCTATCACAAATCACTCCTGCTATCACTCTTCTCCACCCACTCCACCCTGCCTGCACTCTTTTCTTCACTTCTCTAACACACTTTCTATTATTTTGCAGTGTTGACCCCAGGTACCTGAACTCCTCCACCTTCTCCACCTCTTCTCCCTGCAACCGCACCACTCCACTGCCCTCCCTCTCATTCACACACATGTACTGTCTTACTCTTACTGACTTTCATTCCCCTTCTTAACTGAGCAGCTTTGGGGTTATGGGCCTCCTCAGGAACACATGACCTTTGGATACAAAGTCCAACATCCGAAGTCCAATTGCTTATTACTAAACTACCACCAGTAATCAAGGAGATTTATGGATTATAGGATTTCAAGGAGATTTAAGGATATAAAGAAGGATTTTTAGGTGTTTCACTTTATTACATACAGTGGGTGAGACATGAAGTTATATGTTATAGCACCTACTTGTGGTGGGTATGGGTCATTTCATTTACCTGAGTGCGAGGTGGGATATGGGCTGTTTATAATGATGACCTTCTTAGAACTGATTGAAACCCATATTGGGTTAACACTGAATTCACAATTGTAAAGAGAAAACAAAAATGCTTGGCGAAGTTCTAAGAGGTTTGCACATTAAAGTTTTGGATATTAAACAAATTGACTAAAAATAAGAAATAAGTAGAAAAGAATTCTCTGTAGTACTTATAATATTCGAGGCACATTAGATGGACAAAAGTTTGTGGACACCTGTGCATAAAATCTATATGTAATTTTTGAACATTTCTAACAATTCATTTGTAGTCACCTAAAATGAAATTTCTTCTAAAGAACTCATTTTAAAAAAAAATTTAAATACCACTTTCAGTAATGTTTAACACATTTAATATAAAGTTTCCCATAAGATTTGTAATATCTATAAAATTCCTTCTAAAGGAACTTAGTGGTGTGAAAAAGTGTTTGCCCCCTTCCTGATTTCTTTTCTTTTTTTTTTTTTTTTGCATGTTTGTCACACTTTAATGTTTCAGATCATCAAACTAGTTTAAATATTAGTAAAAGATACACAAGTGAACACAACATGCAGTTTTTTAAATGAAGGTTTTTATTATTGAGGAAAAACAAAATCCAAAACTACATGGCCCTGTGTAAAAAAGTCTTTGCCCCCCTGTTAAAACTGTGGTTTATCACACCTGAGTTTAATTTCTCTCGCCACACCCAGGCCTGATTACTGCCACACATCAAGAAGTCCCTTAAATAGGACCTGCCTGACAAAGTGAAGTAGAGGAAAAGATCCTCAAAAGTTTGACATCATGCCGATATCCAAAGAAATGTAGAAACAAATGAGAAAGAAAGTAATTGAAATCTATCAGTCTGGAAAAGGTTATAAAGCCATTTCTAAAGTTTTGGGACTCCAACAAACCACAGTGAGAGCCATTATTTACAATTTGCAAAAACATGGAACAGAAACTTCTCAGGAGTGACCAGCCGACCAAAATTTCCCCAAGAGCACAGCAACGACTCATCCAAGAGGTCACAAAAGACCCCACAACAACATCCAAAGAACTGCAGGCCTCACTTGCCTCAGTTAAGGTCAGTGTTCATGACTTCACCATAAGAAAGACACTCGGCAAAAATGATCTGCATGGCAGAGTTCTAAGACGGAAACTGCTACTGAGCAAAAACAACATAAAGGCTCGTCTCAGTTTTGCCAGAAAACATCTTCATGATCCCCAAGACTTTTGGGAAAATACTCTGTGGACTGACGAGACAAAAGTTTAACTTTTGAAGGTGTGTGTTCTATTAAGTCTGTTGTAAAAGTAACACCACATTTCAGAAAAAGAACATCATACCAACAGTAAAATATGGTGGTGGTAGTGTGATGGTCTGGGGCTGTTTTGCTACTTCAGGACCTGGAAAACTTGCTGTGATAAATGGAACCATGAATTCTGCTGTTTATTGAAGATATATTGGCATATTGTTATTTGTTTTAACTCATTACTGCAAGAGTACTACTTACACAACTAGTAATGAAACTTCCTGTCAGCAAACGTGACCAGTCTGGTTGTACAATGCTATAAAAATTAGACCAAGGTGAGACATAGCAGATCAGAAATACTATAGCTTTTCATTTATTTGTTCATTTGTTCAGTGTCAGTAACTTTATCAAATTTGTCTATTTCTCTGTTTCTGGATCAATGGACATGAGGCAAGAATACACTCTGAATAGGATGCCTGGCCATTAAGACCTCATACATTCATTCACACCTTTAACAACTCAACATTAATAAACAATAGTACCCAAAGGAACCCAATTTCAGGGTAAACAGTGCAGCTGCAAAGTGACAACTGCTTCGATGGTGTACAACCCATCAATTTGTTCATTATCCTTCAATCCAGTGGTCCACAAACTTTTATGCGCCACGGACCGGTTAAATTTTTTACTTTATTTTCTGTTTGGGAAAATACTTTAGCATAATTATGTTTTAGGTACAGCTCTGATCTGGCATTTGGAAGAAGCAGACTAAATGAAATAAAATATACCTTCAAATTTGAGTAAGTAAAAGTCTGTAAAAGTGTGTATTGTAAAAGTGTCAAACTGTAAAAGTGAAAAAAAGTAAAAAAACTGAAGAACCATAAGGATGTATTTGGAATTAATTTTATATATATAAAAAAAAAGTTTGCTGCAAGGGCTCAGCACCACAGTTTGCAGGAACGGTGCATTTAAATCCCTCAACAGTGATGAAACTGTAATAAATGCACATTCTGTGTTGATATGGATGGATCCTCTTTCGGGTCTGGTTCCTCTCAAGGTTTCTTCCTCATGCCATCTCAGGGAGATGTTACCACTGGCTCGCTCATTAGGGATAAACTTATAAGGAACAGACTTTAGGCACTACACTTATACATTCTTTTATACAACTTCTTTATCAGTGTAAAGCTGTTAAACGTGTTCTACAAATAAAACTGGATTTAATTGTATTTTGGTGAATGTCAGTGCTTCAGACAGCTGTGACTTGTACATCTTTAGATTACATGTTTTAACAAGCAGTTGCATGTAATACATTTTCAGTGCATAGTTTACATGAGTAGTTACTGTAGTCAGTGTTTGGTTGAAGGAAATTGGATGCACAACAACAAGAAATGTGAGATATGCAGAAAGCATGTGAAGAACTCAACAAAGGAATGTTTTTGTGTGCAGGGCTGATGATCGAAAATAAAGTATCCAATGAAGACCAACTTCCAGTGCACACTTATGTAATGTAATGCATTGTTGTGTAATAATGACTTTCTACACATTATTTTTCACCATTTTTATGAACTTATGTATTCTTTTACCAATCATCAGTAATGTAAATTACTTTATACTAAATATGCTCTAAGACAGAGCGGTGTGATATACAGTGGTGTGAAAAAGTGTCCTGATTTCTTATTTCTTTGCATGTTTGTCACACTTTAATGTTCATCAGATCATCAAACTAATTTAAAGATTAGTCAAAGATAACACAAGTGAACACAACATGCAGTTTTTAAATGAAGGTTTTTATTATTGAGGGAAAACAAAATCAAAAACTACATGGTCCTGTGTGAAAAAGTGTTTGCCCCCTAAACCTAATAACCGGTTGGGCCACCCTTAACTACAATCAAGCTTTTGCGATAACTTGCAATCAGTCTGTTACAGCGCAGTGGAGGAATTTTGGTAATTCAGCCACATTGGAGGGTTTTTGAGCATGAACCACCTTTTTAAGGTCATGCCACAGCATCTCAATAGGATTCAGGTCAGGATTTTGACTAGCATGTTAAACTGCATATTGTGTTATCTTTTACTAATATTTAAATTAGTTTGATGAAATGAAACATCAAAGTGTGACAAACATGCAAAAGAAAAAAAACACACTGTATGTTACTTAACAACATGCAAATGAGCATTTCATGTTTCACTTAGTTGAAAAAACAGGAGACATCACAGGTTTAATCGAATCTACAGCACAGATCCTACCTTAAGTAAGACTGTGATGCAACCTCACCACCATCAGATCATTATAAACCATTTCATGCAGCAATTCAGCAATCATTTCATTTAACGATGGCTTTGATTATAGGTGAATGGGAATTGATTGTTAAGAATGTGTAGCCAATATCCTCTTTCCTAAAAGACCATTAAAGCCAAGGTTCACTTGGTATGCTGTTAGCATAAAGATCACATTCTCTGTTAAAATGGCAATGATAGTAACCTCCTATAGGAGCTCAGAGAATACCAGCAGATATATATACAGACTTCAACACGTGCACACACATATATATATATATATATATATATATATATATATATATATATATATATATATATATATATATATATATATATATAAAATGAGTGTGTGTGTGTGTGTATGTACGTATAACTTTATATTATGGTATATCTTATGTATCTTTAACTTTAACTGGAAAGGCACATAATGAATAACTTTGAGACATTACAAATAATTACAAAAGTTATGCATAATGCAACTGAGCTGAAGGTTAAGGGTTATGCAAACTGTAAAACGCTGAACTACCTCAACTTACACTGATTCAACTTTCAAGATAACATACATCAGTTATTTGCGCTGGATGTGATGGCTCAGTGGTTCGATTTACACATGCAGAAGGCCAAGTCTCAGCAAGTCAAGACAAGTCTTTTGAGCAGCTCAATTGCAAGTTTTTTTAAATCAGGCAAATGTGCAAATGTACTGCATTGTGTGTATCTAAAATATTACAGTATCTTACCGTAAATTAGATTATTGTTACATATCTATCTATCTATCTGTCTGTCTGTCTGTCTGTCTGTCTGTCTGTCTATCTATCTATCTATCTATCTATCTATCTATCTATCTATCTATACATTTATATTTTGTAAAATAAAAATACAAATTATATTTGTTTTATATTTGTTTAATTATATTGGAGAGGCCTCAAGGTTCAATTGTGTATTTTACATCAAATTAAATTAACTTTTCCTCCGGTTGTTTTTGTTGCTTGTTTGTTTGCGTTTTGTTTAAAAGTACCAAAGGAATATTAAGAAAACCTTTTAGAAAGAAGTAATCTGTGATTTCAAATGCAAATAGCCATAGGTCTCTGGTTTGAGCTATTTGGGTGCCGCCCACATATTAACACCTAATTAGATTGGTACACTAGATTATCCTCTACATATCTATAGATCATCTGTATATACACTGTATAACATTATTAACATAAAATACAATATACTAGGGGTGTAACTGTATACAAAATTCACATTTTGGTATGTATCTCAGTTTTTAAGTCACGGTTCTGTTCAATCTCGGTCCGGGTGGGTGTGTGGACTTGGGGGTGCATAAGATAAAATAGCTTTTTGTTTTTTATTAACTCAGTTTATTATTAACATTTGTGATCAACATTTAAACAGTTTACAATTTTTATAACTTAAACTTAAAATTTTAAATAAAATGCTTGGTTAGTTAAATAATATATCAAATAATATTTTATAATACTAAATAAAAATAAAATAGAATAAATCAAAGGAATGGAATACAATTTGATATATTGATCAAACTAAATAATCATTTAAATTGGAATAAAATGTAATTATTCAAATTCAATAAAAATAACAATAATAATTCAATAATTTGTATTAAATAGTTTACATTTGTTAGACCCCATTTGGGTAATACACAAAAAGTGTGTGTGTGTGTGTGTTGGACATTTAATATAAAATTTTCTAAAGATATGATCTAATTAACCGTTCTACTTATTTCAGCGTCCTTTAACAAATGTCTTCATTCCTCCTATCCTTCATTCATTCACTCTCTCGATATGCAGAATTGTCAGGATTTTCTCCTTTTAAGAGAAATTCTTGAAGCTGGACATAAAAGATTCCATTCCATTCCATTGTTTCTTTCACCTTTTCATGCATGCGCAAGACAAATCTTATTTCCGGTACAGTTTGAGTATCCACTGCGCTAACTCTAGTTCCTTTTTTATACCCCTGGCATTGTTGTGTATGTTTTCAAGTTTAATAATAATAAAAAAGTGTGAGGCGGAAACTTGGGGTCCACCACCTAATACATTCCATAGAGAATTTAGATTGTAACTATGTTCTGCACATGAAAAGTGCTCCGAAAGCCCTGTACCGGAAAAGTTTGGTACGAATACGTGTACCGTTACACCACTAATATCTAAAATTATTTATCTTACTTTAATTTTTTTATATGGCCAATAAATTGTTGTTAGTATATTCCTGTAAAATATATGTCAAATAAAATGCAAGTTTATGTATTTATTTCTTGTTCTATTGTTTATTTTATTAGCATTTTTTTTCACAGTTCTTAATTATGTTTTTTCCTCAAGGTTCAATTGTGCATCTTAAATGAAATTGAATTAAATTTTCCTCCAGTTAAGTTTTTCCCCTCAGTTTATTTCTTGTTTGCTTTTCATTTAAAAGTACAAAAGTAATATTAAGAAAGCATTTGACAATGAAGAACTTTGTAATCTCAGATGCAAATACACCATAGGTCTTTTAGGTGCCACCCACATATTAACACCTCATCAGATTAGCAATAGCTGCACTTAACATGGAATGCACACATATAGTTCCTCTGTAAACTGCTAGGTTTATAAACCTGGTCTTGCAGTCTTCTGAATCCAGTGCATTCAAGTGAGCATTCAAGCTTTAAACTATGACTAAAACAGGGTTTGGAAGTTTTCAGCCTGTACTTAGAGACCACCGCAAATATAAAAGACACACCAAGGGAACTTACATTGGACTTGTGGCGTATGTCATTCAAGATTCTCCCGACAAGATGCTCACCTTTAAACAGGTAATGTTTAATAACAGAAATACTATTATGTTATGTACATTTATGCGTTTTTATATGCACAAATGAATTAACATTGAATTTTGTTCTTGCTGCAGATTATGAAATCGCTAGGTGTGTTTGTGAGCGGGGACAGGAAAGGTCTCGAAAACAACATCAGAGTCTGTCTCTCATCCAACAAGTGTTTTGTAAAAGTGAGTCGTTTTTGTGTTTTTCAATCCCTCAGGTGTCCTTCAACTGATTCAAACAAACAATGACTCAAACATTGTCGGATTTCATTACAGGTTCCCATTGACCCCGAGTACCCAAATGCCAAGAGGAACTTTTGGAGAGTGGATGAAGAAAGCATCACACCGAAAATGCTGCGACGTCACTTTAGTGATGTTCCCGGTCTGCCACCTACTTTTTTAGACAGAAAAAGATCAGCACAATCGGCCTCCTCGTTACCAGTCTCTTCTGAGAAGATAGAGGAGCGTCCGATCAAATTTACAGGCCCTTTTTCTATCGAATCCTTGTTAAAGAAGGATCACGACACGGACTCACTCACGTGTTTAGGCCGAGAGAACAGACATTACAGCTTGTATTCCGTGTGCAAGTCAGTAGAGGAGGCCAGCTGGAGAAAACCTGTACAGAGGATGGATTTCTCCAGTGAGGTGCATCATGCAATGCGGTATTCAACCCAATTTCCCTACGATCAAACTGTACTTACTAAAGTGTCCAGCTTTCCACTAAACACACACCAGCTCACCTACAGACAATGGTGAACTGTCACACTGGAACATATTGCACTTTGATAACCATTCTGGTATTTTTGCCTGCTTGTATATATTTTTGTTTTAAAAAAATAAAGCATACGAAAAAAAACCTATATTACTGTTTATTTTATTTCTCGATTTATCCATTAATTTCTCTTAGCTAATTTGAATGAATATTTTGGTTTATAGAATGTAAGTAATTAGAGCAGGGGTCTTCAAGGTGTTTTTTAGATAACAGACCCCTTAGGCAATAGATACATGGGGCAGGGACCCCCTGATACAAAATGTGTCACACATATCCACTGATATTAATTGAAACTAGGGATGTAGCTATTATATTCTACAGATTATTCCATCGAGTAATCAGGGGAAAAGTACTTTTCTTTATTAAAGTGCAAAACTTAATATACAAGAGATAATGAGATGAAAAAAGAAACAAGTACAAACAAGTCATTTGTTTACATTTTAGAAAAAAATATAATTTTTTGCTAAAATCGCACACAAGAATATCTGTGAAAACTAAACCCATTTAGTGCATTTAATTGCCATATTACATCAAAATACAAATGAAAATATATAAATAAAAATATCTAAATAAATTTCAGATTACTCGACAAAAGTAAACGCACTGTACAGTGTTTTCTTTGTTTAGTTCGAAATTATCCCAAACTTTGTCGTTTTCTGTCGACTTAAATCTATGGAAGCTCGTGCTCCCACTACATAAAAAAAAAATTTCCTAATTTTAACTTTTTTACTCGTAAATGCTCCTAATTCTGACTATATTTTCGCAATTCAGACTTTACTTCTCGTAAACATCCATGTAAGCATGTTGTGGGCATGAAGTTTGAAGCTGTTGGTGTATGAACGGGGCTCCTCTGCTTCATCCGTCTCGTTCCATCTCCTCCAGAGCTGATTGTTAGACAGAGTTCTCTCCAGGGATCAAAGGATCAGTTTGATACCATGCGATTTTATTGATTGTAGCCGAATTAATTTTCAATGTGTAAAACTTTCTGCCACTACAGAGGTGGGAGGTTTCCATATGAATCTTCTCCTCGCCCCTTGCTGTTTTTTCCCAGTTCCTCTATTTTTCATAATGCAGCATCTTCTGTGTTCTGTCCAGAGTGCTTCAGAGTTTAGTGGGTGGTGCATCATTAATAATGGTCTGTGGCAGAGGTGGGAAGTAACGGAGTACAAATACTTTGTTACTGTACTTAAGTAGATTTTTTCGGTATCAGTACTTTACTCCACTATTTATTTTTCAGACAATTTTTTACTTTTACTCATTACATTTTTACACAAATATCTGTACTTTTTACTTCTTACATTTTCAAAACAGACTTGTTACTTTAGTTTTAATCCATTGATTTGGTGAAATATAATTTTTTTATTTTCACTGCGTGCCGATTTCAGCCGAACAACCGATTTCCTGTCATTGCGCGTTCAATCCACTGGTGTATAAAGTCCTGACTCTCACTCACCACAGAAGGCAGTAAGAAGTTTAGGGTTAACGTGGATGAGACAGAGGGAGTCAGTGATGTAACATGACTGAGAACAGACACATTCCTGATCATCATCATCTTTTCTGCTTGTGTTCTATATGTGGATCTTCAGCCTGGACACATTCATTAGGTAACAACATTTTTAATTAGTTTTGTATTAATATATATATATATATATTTGGCTGTCAAAATTAAAATAATTTTAAATGGCAAGAAATTTTTTCCTTTCTTTACTTAGATATTAAATAAATAAATTACCTCCAGGGATAAAAATATTTTTAATCAGTAAACTTTTGTTTTATTTCTGAGTCTCAAATCAAACACCAAAATCCGCCATGATTCTCACAATTTACCCTCTGGGTGGCATTTTGTGGGTTTTTCCCTCATAATGGCGACACAAACTTAAATTACTGTCTTTATTGATCGTACAAATAAAAACAATACATCATTTAAATCTGTAAAATGTCTATAATTTTATATATATAAGCTTCCTGACTTGACTTGAAGAGGTGCATTTTCTCTGGTATCACCTCATTAACTGTCCGTGTGGAAACATAGCAAAGGCTCTAAATGATGTCCACACGTCTCTGCACTGATATAGTCTTTATATTTAATCACTGTACATATGATTGCATATATATCACATGCTGTACATATGATACATGTTTAACACCTCCAAGCTGCCAGTTTTGGGCACCTGAGCAAGCCCTTAACTCACTACTGCTCATTTAGTAAATGAGATCATTAAGAGTCGCTCGGGATAAACACTTCCAACAGGAAGTGACTATATCTCGCTATCTTTGTCTCTCTATTTTCTCTATTTATCTAATTGTCTCTGTGTCTCTTTTAGTAAATGTCTCTGTCTCACTGTATATGTCTCTCTCTTGCTGTCTCTCTATTTGTTTCTCACTCTTTCTAAAGCTGTGTCTGTGTCTCTTTGTCTCTGTCTTTCCTGCTTATTTACATGTCTAACAAAGTTTTGAGTTTTGAAGTAATGCCATTAGTGATCTATGATGAAAGTCTTCCCTGGTTCGATTCTTACCTCTAGTTTCATATTGAACATTATAAGAAGTTTTTAAAAACAGAACAATGAAAGGTCATTAAAATTGGTTGCTGGTAAATCATGGTATATCAGTGGTGCAGGTGTTGGAGATGTGGTTCTTGTACCTGAGTCACTTCTCATAGACTTCGAGTTACTGAGAGAATGTACAGGAAGGAGAAGTTTTGACCCTCTACCATCAGGATCTAAGAGAAAACACTGGTCTCCTAACTATAGAAAAGCCAAGAGTCCAATAAGCAAAGGCTTGTTTGCCTCTCCTGTGTTGGTGTAATGGTCAGTGAAGTGGTCGCTGCTATCTGACTCACCTGGTTCGATTCCTACCCCTTGGCTTTCCTTTAAATTCTTTAAAAAGTTTTTAAAAGAACCAAAAAAGGTCCTAAAAATCAGGCTCTTGCAGGAAGTCCTGTGGCTCAATTGGAAGAGCTTTACCTCTGGGTTGTAGAGGTTGCTGGTTCAAACCCTGGCCAGGGCTCCAAGTTAAGAGTGTGGAAGGTTCCGGTGGCCGTAGCAAGGAAGGTGTCAGAAATGGCTGTGTGGAAGGTTGGATGTGGTTTCGGAGGGTGTATCCTGAAGCAGGGGGGCAATATCCGGGCATCTGCCCCCCCGGTGTCTGAGAAGCTGAAAACAGGGGGTTATGAAGCAAAAACGTTCAAAAAAGTATGGACTTAGTTTTGCATATATAGGGAAAAATTCTGCCAAAAACCTATCACCCTCACTTTTTCTGAGGCTGTGAAGCAGCAGGTCTTCACAGCCTTTGTTTACAGTCAACTACCTCATTGCTCACCAGACACTACTTTTCACACAGCTTACCCAATGTGGGGACAAGCCAGATTCGAACCAGCAACCTCTGAGCTCAGAGGCAAGGCTTTTATCACAAAGCCATCAAGTCCCACAACACACCTTCTTTTTTTGGGGGGTTTATCGTTTGTTTCAGGCTTCAATGCAAGAAATTCAGACCAGACAGAAACACAGAAAGCAGGATTCAAACCCTGAACACCACCAACAGCAAAACACCAGTCTTAATCCACTGAACCATCGGGAAGGACCGGCTGCGACGATTGTTTGGAGCAGGTCTATCTTTTCTTACAAAGCATCAACACAAGAATATAATGCTAAAGACAGACATAGGAAGCAAAACCATGACGTGACTAGCAGGGACAAAGCAGGATTCGAACCATGATCCCCATCACCAGTGAGACACCAACCTTAACCCATTGAACCATCGGTGAGGACAGGCTAGGAAGCTTATTTAGAGCAGGTCTATCTTTCTTTTCAACCCATTAAAAACAAAAATATATCGCAAAAGAAAGATGTAGGAAGTGAATCCTGATCGTGACTGGCAGACAGAAAGCAGGATTCGAACCCTGAACCCCACCAAAAGCAAGAAACCTGATTTAACCCACTGAACCATCAGGGAAGACAGGCCAGGAAGGTTGTTTAGAGCGGGTCTATCTACCATTAAACCATCAACACAAGAATATAAAGCTAAGATAAAAAAAGAAAGATTTAGGAAACAAGAACATAACCAACTGGCAGGATTCAAACCCTGATCCTCACCATCAGCGAGGCACCAGCCTTAACCCACTGAACCATGGAAGAGATCAGACTGGGAAGCATGTTTAGATGAGGCACAAGAATTAAACCACTGAGCGACCACTGCTGAAAAGCATGTGTGATTTTTGGAGGGTTCATACTTTGTTTCATGCCAGTGCAGTAAGAAAGAAGGCATGTAGGACTGGGTTTGAAACCTTATCACCAGCGTGGACTATATTAAGGACCATGTTCAGGCACAAGCCTTAACCCACTGAGCTACCACAGAAGTGCCTTTTTTTGGTGGAGTTATCTTTCATTAAAGACCAGGAAATCAAGAAATTAATCCAACACAGAAAGGACAGAATTGAAATGTTTTCAGAGGGGACAAGGTCCAGAAGTTTTATTTACCAACACAGCAACCAGCTCGACCAGGAATCAAACTCTCAAACTCATCCTTATGGGGATACTGACATTAACTACTACTGACACTAGGCTATCGCATCCATCCATCCATCCATCCATCTATCTATCTATCTATCTATCTATCTATCTATCTATCTATCTATCTATCTATCTATCTATCTATCTATCTATCTATCTATCATCTATCTATCTCTCTCTCTCTCTCTCTCTCTCTCTCTCTCTCTATCTATCTATCTATCTATCTATCTATCTCTATCTCTCTCTCTCTCTCTCTCTATCTCTCTATCTATCTATCTATCTATCTATCTATCTATCTATCTATCTATCTATCTCTCTCTCTCTCTCTCTCTATCTATTTATCTATCCTCTCTCTCTATCTATCTATCTATCTATCTATCTATCTATCTCTCTCTCTCTCTCTCTCTCTCTCTCTCTCTCTATCTATCTATCTATCTATCTATCTATCTATCTATCTATCTATCTATCTATCTATCTATCTATCTATCTATCTTATATGATGTGAGGTCCAGTTAACAGATAAAACATGTAGAAGTAATAACTACTTTTTACTTAAGTACATGTCAGAGCCAAGACTTCTTTACTTTCACTTGAGTAAAAAAGTTTAATCAGTACTTCAACTTTTACCAGAGTATTTTAAAACATGAGTATCTGTACTTCTACTTAAGTAAAGGATGTGTGTACTTTTGCCACCTGTGGTCTGTGGGGAAACAATGCGCTGTGTGTAGTTATATGGACGAAACGAAAAAACTTTTTTTTTACATTTTAGAATTATTCACATTACCTGAGCAATCGTTTTAGCCTTAATAGAAATCAATTCATATTACACTCGTTATATTATATTATAAACACAGTTAGATCGTTGTTGTTGTTGTACATCATCAAGTCGAGTCAGAAAGCTTTTATTGTCATTTCTACCAAATATATAGCTGACGCAGTACACAGTGAAATGAAACCATGTTCTTCCAGAGCCTTGGTGCTACATAAAACAACATAAAGCCACATAACAGAACACTTAGGATTAGAGTAAGTGTCCTCACCACATAAAGTGCATCATGTGCAAACAGTGCAGATAAAAAACAGTGCAAACAGACAACACAAGACAGTGTGGGACAAATACACAAAACTGACCAGTGAACCTACTGTATATTATAGTTATACAGTAATGTGCAAAAGAGAGAACTGTAAACAAGTGTGTATTTGTAAAAATTGTTTGTATATTTAGATGTTTTTAAACCTTTCAAAAAGATTTATGCATCATAACATCAAACTTAACATCAACATAATATCAAAAATTGTCTTTTATTTTAAAATATCTGCAGATTTATACATTTTCCTTTTTCTATCAGGGGGACAATTACATAAACATCAGCTTTTAGTTTAGTAGAACTTCAATGTATTAATTATAATGTTTTTTTGAATTAAATATTTTATCTTTAATGTTTTTTCCCTGTGTTTATTTAAAAAAATAATAATTATTTGTGATCAACATTAATTAACGGACCACCTCCCATGGATTAGAGCAAAATTCGGGCTAAACGCTATTAAAAACATCATACCACAATGTACAAATAATATATGATAGATGTATTTTATTTCTCAGTTGCTCAGTTTAGAGCAGAATTGTCCAGTCTTTTATACAAAGGGTCGGTGTGAGTGCAGGTTTTTATAAAGATTAGGAGATTATAAAGATCGGACACCCTGCCTTTGGAGCGTTACTCAGATCAGAAATGAAATTCTCAAAACTAGTTGTTCAACTTCCACATCATGTCATCAATTGTGCACATCGAAAAAGCAAATTGTTGTTGCTTTAAACAAATTGTGAATGTTTTGGTATAATTATTTAATCGATTGTGTACAAGTGTCTGTTGTTTTCTAGATTATCAGTTGTTTATGTTCCTATTGATTAAAATATATTATACTGGTTTCACCTGAAGAGTTTTAACCCCCAAAACATCTCAGCATCAGTTCATTGTGTACGTCATTGAATGCAAAATGGTTAAACCAGTTGTCAGAATCTGTCATCTAAAATTTCTATTCAACTTTTATTTGTAAATGTGTTGAATTGATGAATTGTGCAGATGAATCTTGAATGTCACTAATGAAGGCAAGTGAACGACATCAGATCAACCAATGATCAACTCGTTCTCTAAAACAGGTCAAAGGTCAATCTTGTGGACCTTCAGTTGGAGAGTGAATACAGACAGAGAAAAACACAGAGTTATACATTCTGATA